>NC_133656.1:200015073-200315073 GCF_009905375.1 Apium graveolens | reverse complement strand
CTACTTACAGCGGCTCTTTTAACCTGTTCATCATATTTGTTTTGCATTTTGTAGGGTATAAGCTCTTTTGGACTTACTTTTCTTCAGTTTTACATAGGAGGGTACACTCACATAGAGTCGCATGAGTTCTGTACATGCCAAGAAGTTTTAGCATTTTCAAATTGACTTAATATATTAAGTAAGCGTTGTTTTTCATGAAAAGATGAATTAAACAATATATACTAAATCTCTTTTCATATTTCAGTTTTAAACAATATTCCTTTCTGTACTGAAAAATAATGAGTTTAAATTATTGCACTTAATTTGAATGTGTTTGATTTTATATTCCCACATCACGGTGTGACCTACTACTGCTTGTGTGCATGTAAATACTACTACATCCTGAAACACTAGGCATACGACGCTGAAAACTGCTGCTGCTTTTTCTTCCCAAATAAGCTACTACTGTTATCTTTTTCTATATGCTGCTTTTCTTCCACGTGACCTACTGACCTCAAAGGTCTGAGTTTCATTGCTTTCTCCATAACATCGTTACATTCACCAAGTGATTCCGCTTCGGGCTCAGCTGAACCAGAAACCTCATAAAGAGGTCTGAATTCGGATATATATTTTCAAAGGAGCTGAGTCACTTATTTTTTAAATGAATTCAACTTGTTAATTTATTGACGAATCAGGTTTGACTTACTTGCGAGTTAACCAAGCCAAGCAAGATATACTAGAGCTTATCAATTAAAAACCCCATCAATTTAAAAATTAAAAAAAAATTCTTACATTTCAATTTATGATCATTAGAATAATATCGAATAAATTAATGTAATTATCAATGAGTTTGAATCGGAATTTTAAGTTTTAAGTCGAGTTTAGTAGGGTTCTCCAGATACACTCGGCTCACCAGAAAGAGTTTGAACTTGTATCCAAATATGGCTCACATGTACAATTCTAGGCAAGGCGAGCCGAGTCTAACCGACGAGTTCCCAAATTTCAGCTCCAGGTTTCACATTAACTCCCTCGCTCTTCCAAGTTTAAATAAGCTGTTTAACACTACTATTTTCCCCAACTATCTCAAACGATATAGTTTGAAGCAGTTTAAATCATAAGAACAAATAAACATGTCCGCGGAATCAAATCAATGAAGTGAGCAAAACTTTGGCAACTATCTTCAAGAAAGTTGTATGATTATGACAGAAGTAAAAATCAAGATTATCCGCTATACACCCTTGATGAGCCTAGAAACTGTTAGTGCTTTCCAGTCTCTTCCCCAACAAATCAATATGTGTACAGGTATTAACTACTTGCTTATCTACTTCCATAACTATCGAAACTTCCTCAATTTTCCACCTTTATGTAAAATCATGACACGTGTACTCATAAACTAGCAACAAACACTAATATTAACCTCGTCTACATAAACCCTTTTTATCCTCCACCACGACATAAAAATTTAAGAACAAGAAAACTCTGAGCCTCTAGCCAAAAAAAAAAATCGTTAAACTAATTCCACATATTTTTGTTAATATCTTCTAAATGGCTCCGGAACTTGCGAGAACAAATGGTTCGGTCGTGATGCATAAGCCCTCGATTCGACATGATAGGGCTTATGTCACGTTTTTAGCTGGAAATGGTGACTATGTGAAAGGTGTTGTAGGGTTAGCCAAGGGTTTACGTAAGGTAAAGACGATGTATCCGCTTGTGGTTGCGGTTTTGCCTGATGTTCCGCTGGAACATTGTCGTGTTCTAGCGGAACATGGTTGTATTGTTAGGGAAATTGAACCTGTTTATCCGCCGGATAATCAAACTCAGTTTGCCATGGCTTATTATGTGATCAACTACTCCAAGTTACGTATTTGGGAGGTTAGTTATCATTCGTCTTACATTTTTTCTTTTTAATGATTTTGATGATCTATTACGAAATTTATATAAAACACATTTTTTTACTAAAATTTGAATTTTCAACCTGGGGGCAAGCTCATTCATATATTTAGATGTGGCTCTTTTTTTACTAATTAGACTTATATATCTTATAAATATGTATTAGTTATACTAAATAATTTTGGGACGAGCGAAAATAGAACCCAAAATTTGATAGACCCGGCAAAAATTTGAGAGACAGGGGCAATGAACCTTGGCACTTTTTTTAGATATTTTTCATAACTGCATATTTAAATTCATATTAAATATTGTTTCATTGTTTCAGTTTGTGGAGCATAGCAAGATGATATATTTGGATGGAGATATTCAAGTTTATGATAACATTGACCATCTATTTGACTTGCCGGATGGCTACTTTTATGGCGTGATGGACTGCTTCTGTGAGAAAACATGGAGCCACACGCCTCAATACAAGATAGGGCACTGCCAGCAATGTCCCGATAAAGTGACGTGGCCTGTCGGAGAGTGGGGGGCACCACCTGAGCTTTATTTTAATGCTGGCATGTTTGTGTTTGAACCAAATTTTTCTACTTACAGACGTCTATTGCAAGCTCTTAAGATCACTCCACTTACACCTTTTGCTGAACAGGTAATAATATGTTTGAAAGCATCCTAAAACAAGTTGGCAGGAGGCAAACGACTGTTCCACAATACCTTGTTGAATATCTACCGCTGAATAGCCATACAGCTAGAGTAAAGTTCGTTGATTTTCTAGACCAAGTTTTAATTTTTCATTTTCGTATTGTTGGCAGGATTTTTTAAATATGTTCTTTAGGGATTTGTACAGACCAATTCCGTTAGTTTACAATCTTGTTCTCGCAATGTTATGGCGGCATCCAGAAAACGTGGAACTTGATAAAGTGAAAGTTGTACACTACTGTGCAGCGGTATTCATCTTTTTTGCAATTATTAATATATATATTTTTGGGTTTAGTCTTTCTTATTAATCATTTTGAACTAAGTGGACGGGAAATGTACAGGGGTCTAAACCGTGGAGGTACACCGGAAAAGAAGAACATATGGATAGGGAAGATATCAAAATGCTGGTAAACAAATGGTGGGATATTTACAATGATGAATCATTAGATCACAAGAAGAAAACGCTGGTCCCGAGTGCAGACCGTGTGAACCTTTTGACAGTTGCTCTTTCGGGTTCTGCCCCCGCGCTCGCAGCACCAGCAGCGGAATCTCATAGTAACATAGTGTATATGTAACATGTATGCAGCTGAAAACAGGATAGCTTGTGTTGCATTAGCGTATATGTAATATGAATGTAGCTGAACAGGGTAGCTTGTGTGATCATTATAGTTTGAACATTATGTCGTGGAATAAAATAAATTTTACACCTCCAACCCGAAAGCTTGATACCAACAGCTTTTGCTGAGCTAGTATTCTCAATTCTGTTCGTTATATCCATATTATTTATCATATTTCTTATCATCATTGAATCGCAAAACCACATCTCAACTTAAAGGTAATAAGTTTACAAAATGCAGTATGACAACAGTTATAGGTCCATCCCACCCAATGCCAATTTTTAACAACCAACCAATAACAAAGGTTCGTTTCACCATTCATATACAAGGATTCTACTGGAAAGCCCTCCTACCAGAAAGGCAGCAACTACCAAAGAAAATTCTGGATAAATATTAAATGTTTAAAACTTTTATTCAAAAAAATAAAATTTTCAAAATAAGTTTTACAACTATACTAGATAAGAGCCTTAAAATGTGTGTCAAACATTTCATTTCAAATGTTAACAACTCCGAGGGTCGGAGGGAGTAACATATAACAATGGTTCGTTCCACCATTTCATATACAATGATTCTACTAGAATGCCCTCCTACCAAAGGCAAGGCAGCAACTACCAAAGGCAACCCCATAAGAACGCCTGGCTCATAAATCATAGTCGCATAAAAATTTGTAACAGCCATATATAGGGAATGATAATAAAAAAATCATACAAAATGTAACAATCCTACAACAAACAAAAGAAACCATCACTCGGAAAAGGAAATACAAAATATTCTATCAAACTGTCAGGACAGATACTAAAACATAGGAATATGAAGAACTCTATCTTGGTGCAGAGAAGATCCAAACTTTAACAAGCTAAGCCTGCAATAGAAATTTAAAAAAAATCTAAGCACAACCACAGATATAACTTGTCATTTGCAAGCATAGCAGTTTCCAGGAAAGTTGGTAAACCAAAGTGTTACCTTGTTTGCGATGTTATTCGAGAGCCAGTCCAGACCCTCGTATAAACCTTCACCCGAAGTCGCGCATGTGCTCTGAATGTACCTGCAGCAATCATATAACTGATTTGTAAAAAAACAGAGGAAGGGGAAGACGGAGGCAGCTATGCAGAGCTTGTTATTATCTTACCAATGGCGCTGACGAAGAGAATGAAGTCCAAGTTTATCCGTGATCTCAGCAGCATTCATTGCATTCGGAAGATCTTGCTTATTGGCAAATACAAGTAGGACTGCATCCCTCAATTCATCCTGCACAACGCAATAACATGCAAAGTTACCAATATATAACATGGAAACATTAGAAACAACTACAGAGGTTTTTCAAGTTGATGCCTGTTACCTCATTAAGCATTCTGTGCAGCTCATCTCTGGCTTCAACTACACGATCTCGATCATTGCTATCAACCACGAAAATGAGGCCCTGAGTATTTTGAAAGTAATGTCTCCACAAAGGACGGATCTGCAGGCACAGTTATCAGGTGATCAACCAGTTTAATAAACAGCCAAGTACTCACATAAATTGTTGCGAGTACTGCCTTATATGACCTAAATAAACTTTATACAGAATGTATTGACTTTTATGAGCTAGCATCTAATACAAAAATGTAAAAGCCTAGATGGATCAATAAGATCCAACTTTTAATTCCTATGCACATTTACTAAGGTTTAATCAATTAAATACAGGTACAGTTTTCTGACGGCGGATTAGCAGGTGAGTGAACAAACAAGTAGTTTCTTTGCAAGTGGCATATTGTGTTTCCGAACAAGTCCACATGCTTGTCTCTGTTGACATGGGCTCATCAGCAGGTGAGGTGTTTATAGCATAAAAGTTCAAATTTTTTTATAGTCAATACTATTTTTATGCACACAAAAAGAAGGGAAAATTAGAAATATGAACTTCAACTACGATAAGCTAATAACAAGAGAAGTCGCCAAATAAACATTGTTTTAGCAATAATTTGAAAAACATACCTTGTCCTGGCCTCCAACATCCCAGACAGTGAAACTGATGTTCTTATATTCCACAGTCTCCACATTAAATCCTAAAAAACATCAGACCCGAAAATCAAGTCTCGGCAATATGAGACAAGTGACATGTTTCAGCAAGACACCAAAACAATAGTAGCTATTAATGTTTTAAAATAATGTTAGTATAATAACAAAGATGATGCTAATAAATATGAATATAAAATATAAGATACAGAATGTGCTTTAATCTATCGTTCATATATTGCAATGTGAAGGAACAAAGATGTATTGACACAGTCATTCAGAAATAAAATTAAATGTATCAAAACAAAAAAGAGAATGAAAGTGATCATGTAAAATCTTACCAATTGTAGGAATTGTAGTTACGATCTCTCCCAGCTTGAGCTTGTACAAAATGGTTGTTTTACCAGCTGCGTCGAGACCCACCATCAGTATGCGCATCTCTTTCTTGGCAAAAAGCCGACTGAAGAGTTTGGTAAATGACAACCCCATCTTCTACACTTCTGATCCCAAAAGTCCAAAAAACAAATTCAAATAATCTAATGAGGCAAATTAGAAAGAAAAAACAAATTAAATACAGCTGAAGTCTCATAACTGTTTCTTCCCTAATTTATATGTAAACACGGATGCAACTAAGAAAAACGAAATTCATTTCATAAAACAACATCAACGTCATTTCATAGTGAGATGTTAGTTCTGCGACATAAAAACATGTACAAAGATTGTAAAAAGTATTGCAAGTGGATGAAACAAAGTAAAAATTCCCTCATTAACTTAATCCATCAATTAGACATATACTTTCACTTCCATATGGTTTTTAACATTAAACTAATTAATACTATTTCAAGCTTTAAAAGCAACAAATAACAAATTACTAGCATAAATAAATAAAAATAGATAGTCATTTACATCATATTAGTTCGAAACTTCCCATTCTAATTTTCGAACTATATGATTTATATCATATTAATAACAATCCAAATTCTAGAATTACACGATTTTGCAAAAGCGGTTTCATCATATTAGTTACAATTCAAATTCTAGAACTATAGTACAACTTTAAGAATAAGTCCAATTATTACAAAGAAAAGAGTTCCGACATAATAATTATATGAATAATGGACTTAAAACACGAGATGCTGATCGATCAACGAATCAAACAGACATACCGAATATCAAGTGCAATTCAGCAATTATGCAACAAAATCAATCAAATACAAGCATTATACAGATCTAACAATAATGAATTGAATAACAAATACGATCTAAAAAACAACAATACATACAATATATACAACAGCTAACGTAATCACAATTTACCTAGATCGAATCAAACTGAATAGCAAAACAATCCGATCGCAATTTTAAAGAAAAAAACATAATAATATATTATATATGACCAGATCTGTATAAATGTGCATCGAGATTGAAATTAAAAGTATAGAAATGAAAGTATCGAACCTGAATTACACAGAGGTTTTGTGATTATATAATAATTTTTAAAGGGAGGATAATAGAAGTATTTAGATGCGAAGAGATCATAAATATAGGGGGGAGAGAGAGAGACAGAGAGAGATTGGGTGTGTGTCTGAGAGAGAGAGAGATTGTATGTATGATGTACAGGGAGAGTAAAAGTACCTGAAATGGAAGATTCAGAGAGAGAGAGATTTGTTGTGTATTTTCAATCTATTCTCTCACGAGTGCGTGTAGAAATAGAATAAATCGGTTGTGTAGATTTTAGATATCGATCGTTGCGGGTTATCACACGCGATGTAATTTGATTCACCCGTAAATGAAATCACCACTGTTTGACGCCTTGTGACCCGATTATTTCTTTTTTTAAAAAGGGAGGATTATATTAATTTAAAAGGTCTTTCGGCATAATTAGTTGAAAATCCAAAATGGATTTTACCAATCTTACACCTACGATCAATTATGAAATTAAATTAGTATATCTCGTTAGATAATAAGGTGTATTGTTCGCAGATTGTTAGACAAATCTAAAAAAAACCTTTTTAATTTTTAATTTGTCTAATAAATTTTTTTCGATAATTCTACCAAATAAGACAGCGATCCACTTTTGCTCTCAACCATTAATAAGCGGTCTGTTTCCACTTTAAATCTGGACTGAGTTTGAGACTTTATCCCACTTAAAGCCTCTCTGATACCAATGCCCTCTGCAATTTCGGGACTAATTTTGTATGCTTTGCAGCTTGACATTGCTTCAATAAGAGCTCTACTATAGTCACGTGGTACTAGTGCAAAACTGAAACTATTAGAAGAATCAATGATGGTTGCATCAACGTTTACCTTAACTCTATAGTTCGTGGGAGGTTTTCAGTGTTCATGTCCGTCTTCTTGGGTCATGTAACCCAGAACATTGACGAGTGAGTTGTCGTGAATACCTTGTCATTAGTTAATGACAGATTTCGTTGATTCCGCTACCTCATGTACTTCCATGCTATGTTGATTACACACTAGTTCGTTACGATATTTTCACAATTTCCAACAAGTCATAGTTGTTAACAAAATGTCATCCTGTCACTGCAAGAAAAAAGTCAATAGACTTCAATTCTTGAATGATGTAAAAAATTCTGAAAATCGATGTCTAGGTGGGTGCAGAGAAAAGTCCCTATTTTTTACATCGATTTTAGACTGAAGTGAAAATATTATAATACATCATTTCTAGCTTAACTGATTTATTAGACAAACTAAGACATCATTTAGTAACCGATATGAAAAATAAGAAACGGTGTCAATTGACGTATACAACAACGTTTCTGTATATAGAATCGATGTATTAGACATATTAAGACATCAGTAAGTAACCGATGTCTGTAGCTACATATTTAACTATTATATTTGTACCAAAAATAGCAAAAATAAAAAGAAACATAATTAATCACATATAAAAAACCATAACTTTGATTATCATTATCAAAAATAATACAAAGCATTCCAATAACATAATTCTTAAATCTAAAACTTTATAAACTCAAATTGAAATTCCGTTAGTAATCCATTTATCACTGGTTTTTGTATCCCATTATTGAAGTTCATCTTTAATAGAAGTTTTGTAAACAAACTTTGATCGATTTCGACAAGGTCCACGGTATTCTTACTTGTTGCATTGTCAGTTGATGTTTCTTTGTCCTTTTAATGAGTCATCCTGCCAACTAATGGTTTTAAAATGTTATCGTAAGAATATTGAAACTTAATTACAGATAACTGCAAATGAAAGTGAATCAATGGATGTACAACTTTAAAATCTTCAATCAATCACTTTGTAGGCACAAAATTTTTCAGGATTAAAACTTATTAACGTTATTTATAAAAAAAATCTTAAAAACCATCTTAACTGCTTAATTTTTTGTCAGAAGCAAACAGACTATATTACAAATTTTAATATAAAACTTCAAAGTTCCATCAACAGACCATATAATGTGTTTGCGCAAGAGGTACCATATTAAAACATTTAAATTAGTTATAAGTAGATACGTGTGATGAAATAATTAAGAATACCGCAGAGTAACAACAAATAGTCAATATACCCCTCCTCCAAAAAGAACACATTCACATTGTGATTGCTGTAAACCACCGGCGATGCCTTTTTTAACTTGAACATATATCAAGCAAACATAAAAAAATTAATCTAAGTATATATACAAGATAAAACAGAATAGTTTAATCACAGTGCTTACCTTTTCAGCCAGATCAACATCAAGAAGACTTGTTGCACCATTGCAACATGAAGGAAAGTACTTAATTAATCAAGAAAAAAAGGGCTTTGCACCAGAAGTAACAATGTCATTAACACACATTGCAACCTGAAGGAAAGTGCTTTAGTAACATATACAACGTTACTTTTTTGGCATTATAAGATACGTATAGTATTACTATTTACCAGATCAATGCCACTGGTGCAAAGCTTTATTTTCTTAAGCTTAAGCTTAAGCTTGGTTCCTACACCATCGCAATTACGAGCTTAAGTTACTTCTAAGATTTTCTTTAACTCACTTCAAACTGGTTTCTTTCAAAACACATCTTGCTCAGTTTCTTTTCTTCTGGCACGAAAGTAAGGGCAAAGAAAAGCACAGAATAGAACAAACATTATTGGTACTGTCATTGCCATTTTTTTGCCTCCGCACGAATTTCTGATCATTCTCTTTATTCGAAAGACTTGTATGATATTTTGTAGATCTACTGTAATCACCCTTTACAAAAGTTTTCTTGCACTCTTCAAGGGTAGCAAGATAGTACTTATGTGTATATTAAAACACAAAAAGGTACTACTATAAAACAAGTTAACCATAGTTTATACATAATACAATATCCAACCCTCAGTAACGATTCACAAGTTTTGTATTGCTGAAGTAATGGTTTGACATATAAAGTTTCAGGGTTTTTTAGAATAACTGCATGTCCACTAATTTGTCATTTATGCAAAATGATTCATGGCAAGAATTATGTACAAGATTAACAACGAAAATAATTTCAAAAATCTTTCAATTATTACAACTAAAGTCTACCTACTTTACTAAACTAGTAATCAACAAATAATATGTAACATATTGAATTCTCAATGATCAGAAGGAGCTCAGGATCTGGCTGTTTGGTGTCATCAGTATTTGATGTGTCGTTAGGATTTGACACATCATCAGCATTTGGATGTCATCTGTAACACCCCCAGATCCAGGGTCGGGGATCCGGGTCGTCACGAGTTCCATTTCCCTTAATAATACTTAATCTTAACAATCAACCAGCTGTTGCGTACTGTGACCCCACAATATACACACACACCACAAGTTATAGTCCCAGAGATGAATACCAAAAATAAAACAAGTCATTTTATTTCACAATTAAAAGCCATTACACCTTAAAAGGGTTCTGAATAAATTTACATATTCCTTGCCATTATTACAATTCATATTATACATAAGTCTGGTTCATCAATAGTTGAAAACCTAGCCTATTTGTAGCTCCTACCTCAGCTACGGCGGCATCAACGCTTCCAGAAAACTGCGGGACGTTTCCTAACCGCTTGCGAATTGGGAGCTTGGTCCTGTTCATCCTTTCTATCTGTTGTTGTATGATGAAAGAAGAAAGCAAGGGTGAGCAACAAGCCCACCAAAATAATATGCATAATAATTAACAATATATGAGCATTCTCATAGTACTCATGAAAGTCTTGGTCAAGAAGAAATGAACCAAGTTTGACCTCTTAATTCGACGAAATCGCAAAATATTCAGTATATATACTTATATACTTTTCAAAATCTTTGAAATCCTCAGCCATGTATAATATACACAGAGTTCCGGTTTATAACTGTATAAAAATATCGTTGTAAGGTAATCTCATATATCTAACCTTGTCTCAACATTTTTCTGAAAATCTTTGTCATGCATAAGATAATCATTTACTAGATATAAGTTGAAAAGATGAAGTTACAAGATACTCCAATTAACTTATATCTTTTCCGAATACTACTTGAACTACCACCATTCAAGGTATAAATAGTTCATCACATATATGAAGCTACAAGGCATAACTTGTATAGAATCAATCTTTGAAATATCATTCAAAAGAAATGAAGTTACGAGATACTTCATTTGATGGAAACATCATTTTGAAAACTCGACCCTGCCAACACTCAACAATCTCCCAGCCGTAGCCTTTCTATCGAAGTGCTCTGGGTAGTGTTGCAGAAATATCCAACTGGATGATGAACTCATTACGGGAGTTTGTCACGCCAGGAAGACCACTTACGATGATCAGTCGTAGTAGTGCAACCCCACCATTTTCTACATGTAGAGGAGAACCTGTCGGATTTACTTGTCAACCGAACACTGGACTCCTAAGGAATGGACCGTTCTTAGCGGAACTTCCGGGCCATTTGGGCCAATAAATAAGGCTGGGTCGGCGCCACTCGACCACTTACGCCACTCCTAATTCAGATGAAATCCATGACTCTGAAACGTAAAGCTCGTCCCCCCTTTCCCCAAGTAGAAACTTGTTGATACGGCTCCACCAAGAAGTCGTATCTAGTTGAAAAGGAAAACTCACCGATATTTCCCAGGCGATGCCTGTTAATGGATTAACTTGTTCCAAGAATTTTACTTCCCGAGTGTTGGGTAAGTAAATAAAAACTCTTTTATCAAAATAGCAACCTTGTTGTGAATATAAAACACACCACAGAGCCGGATCCCTCAGGTTTTGAGAGAGTATTTAAATCCCCTACGAAAGGAGTTTCTTAAATATAAAAATGAGTTTTGGGATCCGCCCTAACTTTTAAAATCATTTTGAAGACTCGAAAACATTTTAAAGAATGTTTAGAGTACCGATGATTTAATAAAATAAATAAGTCCCGATATGTTAGAAAGTATCTGAATATTATTATTTAAATAATATTCCCATAAGGATGATCCTTATAAAAATAATCGAGGTAGGAGTTTTAAAACTCATACTTGAAATGAAAAATAAATAACCAAAGTTATACTTATACGAAAGTATGATCTTTATTTGAATAATCGAAAATAAGTTTAATTATCGAAACATTATTCTTTAATAAAATAAAGAATATTATGTAACAAATAAGCGGAGTCATAGGTCCTCAAATGAATATTCAAAATAATATTCATTAAATAAAATAAATGGAGTCTTAAGTCCTCGAATGAATATTCAAAATAATATTCATTAATTAAACTAAACGGAGTCATAAGTCCTCAAATGAATATTCAAAATAATATTCATTAAATAAAATAAACGGAGTCTTAAGTCCTCGAATGAATATTCAAAATAATATTCATTAATTAAACTAAACGGAGTCATAAGTCCTCGAATGAATATTCAAAATAATATTCATTAAATAAAATAAAGCTATCGAATAAACCTTATTCGATTAATAGTTTTGAAAACTATATCTATATATAAATATAAATATATATATATATAATACTCGGGAACATCGACTCCCGGTTTAGAAATATGTTCACATTTGGGTCCCCTATACTAAGGGTATACGCAACTACTGCTTATCTCTAGCATAGGTATTATGCAACTTATAAGCAATTGAATCAATAATTAGATATCAAGATTACGAAACAGACATGCATATATACCATATCAGCATGCTCCAATATATCGCAAGATTTGCTAATAATATTCATGCACTTATCACAAGATAATGCATATACATATATACATTACAACAATAGTATAACGGGTAGAAAACTTGCCTGAGCGACTAGGGGTGGTAAAAGGCCTGGGACGAGCCTGGTAACCTATAAACAACATATAAGTTGGAATTAAACCAAAGTCGCTTAAGAATCTACACTTTAACCAACTAGACTCTAACGCTCGCTTTTGCGCTTAACGATTCACTTAAGTCGCTCGAGTACCCTCGGTTCCACCATTTTTAATAAATTAACCATTACGAATTTTAAGACGATTCTTTCGCGAGTACTTTACCAACTTCCTAATCCACATTACATAATTGTTTCGTAATCCAATTAGTCTTTTAGGGGCCTTAACCAAGGTTTCAAAGTAAGGCAAGGGGTAATGGTCCGTTCGCGAAACGCCGTTACTTAAAACGGTCATTTCTCCTAAACCGTACATCAGATTCAAGCGTACCACATATCAAAACGAAGCTCGTAACATGAACTATCTAATCATGGCAATGGTCAAAACCTAACAGTGAGTTCAGGGGTCCTGAAGTTAAGAACAAAAACAGTCTAAGGAAAATTGGGCATTACGACGGCTATAGCTTAGCAATTCCCAAATTTTTACCCAATCAATTCAATATTAAACCACCACCAATCAACACCATTCCACCATCATTCAACCACAAATCAACCATACAACCAAACATCATCCAAATCCTATTAAATCAGTCCATTACTTCATGTTTTATCCATCTTATTCAATCACAACAAGAGCTACTAACTATACTTAAGGTTCATCAACCAACAACCAAGATTTATAACCCAAAATCATTATAATTCCAACCAAACTCTAAACATACAAGAATCATGCTCTTATGAACTATAACAAACAAAACCAAACATAATACTCAAAGTAAAGTTAGGGTTTGGAGGGGTTATACCTTCCTTGGAGAGTGGAGAATCACTTAGGAAGCCTTAAATAACCACTAACTATCTCTACTAAGCTTGGATCTTGAAGAAAATATAAGAAAACACAAAGTTAGTTTCTTGAAAACACTATTCACCAAGAACTTTGATGAATTGATTAGCTATGTTAAACATGGAATCTTGAACTTAAACTTATGGCTCATCTAAGTTATGAATTATGGAAGCTAAAGAAACAAACCTCTTGATTTTTGAAGGTGTGTAGCTTGAGTTTTGAAAATTTTCCTTTGCTTTTCATGGAAAAGCCGAGAGCAAGAATAAGGGGGAAGAAGAAATGCTTCTTGTTTGGTTGCCTAGGTATTTGTGTGATGATTTGCTTGGTAATTAGGTTGTTACCATGGTAAAAATTGTATGGCTCAAAATCATCCAACAATTCCTTCCCTTTTGGTCATGCTTAGGTCATCATTCTTATGTCATCTTCCCATGCTTGTCCTCTTCTTATTGGTTTGATGACATCATCATCACTAACCTCTTTGATTAGCTCCTAATTACTTGGCTAATGACCGCTGATCTGCTATACGGTTCGCTTAACTTTCGTTCTCGTTTATCATTTGAGGGATCATACCCGGGATCTTATTACTTCGGTTTCCTTAACCTTTCTTAATACATTATATTCCTTTTTTGATCCTCTCTTATAATCCTTGAATTTAAATCCTTCTTATCCTGTTCCCTTATACTCAATTCTTTCGGTATCTGGTGGATTTTCGGGAAAAATCAAAGTGTTCGAATTTGGATTCTGACGATCTTTACATACACTTATATACCCTATAGAGTACAAATAAGATTTCAGAATAACAATAGAAGAACCCCTACATAGTGTGGCATGAAAAGTTTTCTTATTCAGCATAATCAGCAAAATCACTATTCATAAGGGTTACAAAAAGTTCAAAATTTGTGGGGTTATTACAGTCTCCCCTCCTTAAAAGGATTCCGTCCCGGAATCAGATAGAAAAACAAATGGGGGTACTTTTGTAGCATTGCGCCTTCTAACTCTCAAGTCAATTTTCCCACATTGTGGTTCTGCCACAACACCCTGACTAGTACGATAACCTTTCTCCTAAGCACTTGTTCCTTTTCAATCTATAATCCTTCCTGGTTGCTCCATACAGGTTACGTCTGGTTGCATGTCTATGCGCTCATATGCCCCTATTTGTCTGGCATCCGAATTACACTTCCTTAACATTAATACGTGGAACACGTTATGAACTTGCTACATGTTCGGGGGTAGGGATAGCTCATATGCTAACTTCCCAATACGTCTTAATACCTCCAAGGGTCCAACAATTCGTAGGCTTAGCTTTCCTTTCTTTCCGAACCACATCCATCCTTTCCAAAGGAATACCTATAACAATACTAGGTCCCCTACTTCCTACTCTTTGTCATTTCGTGTCAAATCAACATACTCCGTGTGTCCATCTTGGGCTACTATCAGTCGTCCTCTGATTAGATCTATTATATCCTTGGTCCTTTGGACTACTGTGGGTCCGAGCATCTTGTGCTAGAGCAACTTCATCCTAACATAAGGGAGATCGACATTGTCTTCCCTCAAGAATCTCATAAGGCGACATCTCGATAATGACATATGATCTATTGTCGTAAGAAAACTCAATCTGCGTTAAGTGATCATTCTAAATTCATTCAAGTCTATTACACAGACTCTCATCATAGCTTCTAGCACTATGGCTTTTGCTTCTGAATACCCATTCTTTTCCAGTTTGTAGTCATTACTATCTTCCGTACATAATACTATACTGGTTATACTTTTGCTCGTTAGCGTTCTATAACCTTTTAATAACCACGTCAACCTTAGTATCACGAACGCGTTAGAATCGGAATACCACCGTACTGATACTACTTCCTTTAGCTGCTTACATCTTCGAAAGCTTGGTCCTTCATATAGAAGTAAAAGAATTTATTGAGAGATCACTATGATCATGAACACTTGTTATATCACATAGTTAGTACGAAAGGTGGCCAGCCTTTAGTACTTGACAAGCAATTAAACAATAGATGGTATCCTACTAGGCTTCTATCACACAGATAGATAGTCATTCGGCAATACCTCCCCTTCTGGAAGGGTTGTTCTTCTCAGCTTATATGAAATGAAAAGGAGAGAAAATAACGAATTGAAGAGAATTGTATATATATAAAATATACTGCCACAAAATATCTGGCTTGGAATCTACCTCTGAACTATAGAGGTTTGTCATAGGAGAACAAATTATATACGTATATATATCAACATCAAGTATTATCGCATCGCATTTCACATGCTTAAATATTTTTGCTATACCATCCATCATTCTATGGACCCATGCTCTTCCTCGAGCTTATACACAATCACCTTTGAAACTCCCTCAACATCGAAAATTGAATCTGGGATCTCATTCTATACATTATCGATACTAGAATTCTATGCTTGCACCACAACCTTCCTCGTATAGTAATACGACTCTCTATTGATAAGAAGAAATAAGTATTCAATAGGTAGATAATCTACTTAATTAGTCTATCAATGATAACTTATACACCACCACGACCCGATTAGTAGTACTCAATCTCAACATCCATTCCAATACAACTCTCACGGTTGCAAGTAATCGGCGCATTACTCGTAGAATCATTCCTGCATTACTATGGTCCACCGTTGACCTACTGTAGTCATTCGTTTTCCATGAAACCTTAATATCTAACCATACGGAGTCCATACATATCGTATCGAATTCTTCTAAGGAGGTAACATGATCACCGTTCATGATTTATGAAGAACACTCCTGATCCTGACGTACATTCATGACGTAAAGCAGATAAAATTGCAGAAGAGTTTCAATGAAAGCAACGATAGCAGGTTAATACCATTCTTAATCATATGCCTTCAATATAAGACTTAACTCAAAGGTTTGTTTAGTCCTTTTTGAAACAGGGTCCTGGCTTATTCTCAAGATAGTACCTTTTAAGATAGATAGCCTGCTCATGGTGATTACACGAATTAAACCTTTACCAAACTATTATTACGGTTGGGTATTGCACAGTCATCAGAAGGAATGTCAATCTTCCAAACCATAATACAACCTTCACGGCTTCAACCATCATCACTATATTCCTCTGGCACGAGCGCCTATAATTCCTCTCTTACACTTAGAGTGTCGGCCACCTCTTTGGCCTTTCCTGATAGTAAAATTTCCTTACAATCAATGTCATTTTAAATGATCTTCAACTAAATTTTTCTACTTCATTTCAATCACTGCTTATGTGAAAATGCTTTTCTTAACTCCTGGTGAGAAAAAGAAAAAAAAATCACCATTTTTCCATAAGTCATTGCCTTAGTCTTTAGATGTGAACATTGTCACGGCTGACTCCCGATCATACTTAGGACGTTTCTTATCATGGGTCCTTCTTGTTTTCACCAATCTTGACCCTCATTGGGTCGATCTATACTTTCTTATGGTTCAACATGTGCCCACCTGACATTATTATACTTACGTCACATTTCCTTTATCAAAATTTCTATTCTGAGAACTTGGAATATTACCTTTCTCCTTGTAAAACCTCTAAGGTTATCCTTAAATCGTTCCTCCTGTATTCCCTAGATACAGGGAATATCAAAATACCATTTACTAATACTAGAACCATTGTCTATGTACTTCTGAAAAATTTCTTTACTGATCTTTAAAGGTTGTTGTTACCTTGATCCTTTCCAATTCATACTGTCAAAACTCATGTTGTCCCTATTAAGGGTGGAATGCCAACCTTTATGCATTCCCCTAGGATTCATCTCAAGTTATCGAAGTTATATCCTTAATTCCACCTTTAAAAAGGTACTTGCATCCTTCCATGGATAAATCAAGTCATATATCCTTGATAGATTATCTTATTCATCATTCCCACCTCGATAGTCTATACCTAATTTCATAATAGCATCCTTATTCAAATTGAGGTCAATCCATATGGCCTTCAAAAGATAACAATGGTTATCTGCTTTTCTTTCCTGATTTGGTAATGATAACATGGATGTTCTGGAAGATATTGGTCGTGTTCAACGTGAAAATCTTCTTAATAAATCCTCATTTACCTTTGTTGTTTATCTCAACAGTCATCTCAATATTGGGATATCTTTCATACCTGGCATCTCCCTTTCTGGGTATCATGCCACTGGTCTTACACTTCACATTCTTGAAGGTCACTTCATTCATCCAATTTTCCTAATTTCTTACTTTCTTTTCTCCTCAGTCTATTCGCGTCTCATAATTTATCCTTCGAACTATCTCAAGGTTTCCTCGAATCCTTCCAACTTAAAGGGGGTACAATATATATATATCTCTTATGCCTTCAACCATCAATTTTAACTCATGGTGAATCATCCTCATCCTGACGATCATATACTTTTCTATTTCTATTACTACGAGTCTTTAAGGTTTCCTCATACCCAACTCCCTTATCATTCCTCAAACTCTATTGCCTTTATGCTCCTTTCTACTTCAGTTTCTTTTTATTTTCCTTTCTCTTACAATCATTTCACGAACCCACTAATCATTGACTTCAAACATCACGTCGTTTTGGGATTCTTGTCCTATAGACGAATCTTGACAACTTTTACAATCTTAGATTCATAATTCATCATATCCGTCCGCCTTTGTTATGGCTCTTAAAGCTTTTACACTATCTCCATAATCATGGGATTTACTTTCTCGAAAACAATTGATTGAACTCAGTTTATCATAACCTCTTGCTCCGTGCCTTTCTTGGTCTTTCACCAGCGGGTGGCTTCTCTCTTAGGGGGTAAGTGACAAAAATAGTCTTTTGTGCTTCGTCAATCATTTAGAAGCTCAAATGATTCCTATATTTTAAAATCCTCATTTTCCACTTCATTATGTTCCGGGTCCCTTATATCTTAATTGCGACCTCCCTGATTATCACATTCAGGGTTTGCCCCAAATCTTATTCTTCGAGGGGGCATAATGGTTGGAAAATTTTTGGGAATCTCTTTATATTTGTCTTAGTTACTTTGCTTAATTCTTTCCTCATTCAGTCCTTACATGATCGTAACTTATGAGTTCTCAAGTTCTATAAACTTCATGACACTATTAAGTGCTGATAGTGCAACTAACAATATGAACTTATCACAAACAAACTGGTCTGAACTGAAAGGAACAAATATATACATAACCATTTGTTCGAGGTACAACAACTGAACACATGAAAGAGAATTACATCATTTGGCCTGATCGCTTCTATCCCAAAAGTACTACCACATATAATCATATAGTCATTAAAAACTAATCATTCATAACTTAAGCTAATCCTCCAAAAGCGGTGCTGCATGAAATCCTTGTCAGATTGGTCAGACTCTGCACACTATTATGGATCAAGAAATGCGGGCACGCACGACATCCCTAACCTGCTCCATTAAAGCGGTGATGAGGTCTAAGATAGTTATAAGTAGAGCTGGATCAATCTGACCCTCAAGATGGCCTCTAGCTGTAACAAGGGTGGTAGCCTCAATCATTTCCATGCTATAAGCTAATCCTGCCGGAAGTACCCCGCCCTCAATCCTCGGTGCAGTAAGTCGATCTAACATATCACTCCTAACATTACGGGCCTCAGACAGGCCACCCAAAGTCATATAATAATCAGCGATAAGAGAAGCCTGAGTGGTAGCATCTAGCAGTCCATGGGGTGCAGGTGGTACAGACACAGGAGATCCAAATGGATAACCTAGCACGGTATCAGGTGACAATGGTGCAGGAGATAAAGGTGGCATTTCCTCAGTAGGTGATGGGCTCTGTACAGGGGAGGGAACAGGAATTGGTGAAACCTCATGGATGTCTACAGGAACCTCTGGAAGAGGGTCCGATACTGGAATAACCGGTGCCGTGGAAGGTCCCACTTCTTCTGTCCTCATTATCCTCTGTACCCTTGGTAACTCTTCATCCTCTAGTTCCACCCTCGCGGCCATTCTAGCTCTGGTAGTCGCCCTGACTACGGTCTTCAATTCCTCAGCAGTCCTCTCTTTATTCCCATCAGGACCCTCCACGAGATCCTCCTCAGCAACAATCCCTTTTGGGATAACATCCTCAACTGCAACATTCCCAACATGAATCTCATCCGGCCCCTCACTAGGGTACTCTATCGGATTCATAATTTGATCTCCAACATGTAATAAAACATCCTCATGCTGATGCTCCTGAACCTCAGGAATCGGTGCCCCACTGCCCTATATGATAACGAACTATGTTACTACCACGATATTTATAAGGGTTCCCATAAGGGTTTTAACTGTCAGTGCTACATTAGGTAGCCCGACTATGAACTTGGCAAGAGTTCTTATTATCTTAGTGAACTTATTATCATAACGCCACATCATCTCTGAGGTTTATAACGCTTAGCTCAGATACCATTTCAGTAACACCCCCAGATCCGGGGTCGGGGATCCGGGTCATCACGAGTTCTATTTCCCTTAATAATACTTAATCTTAACAATCAACCAACTGTTGCGTACTGTGACCCCACAATATACACACACACACCACAAGTTATAGTCCCAGAGATGAATACCAAAAATAAAACAAGTCATTTTATTCCACAATTAAAAGCCATTACACCTTAAAAGGGTTCTGAATAAATTTACATATTCCTTGTCATTATTACAATTAATATTATACATAAGTCTGGTTCATCAATAGTTGAAAACCTAGCCTATTGGTAGCTCCTACCTCAGCTACGGCGGCATCAACGCTTCCAGAAAACTGCGGGACGTTTCCTAACCGCTTGCGAATTGGGAGTTTGGTCATGTTCATCCTTTCTATCTGTTGTTGTGTGATGAAAGAAGAAAGCAAGGGTGAGCAACAAGCCCACCAAAATAATATGCATAATAATTAACAATATATGAGCATTCTCATAGTACTCATGAAAGTCTTGGTCAAGAAGAAATGAACCAAGTTTGACCTCTTAATGCGACGAAGTCGCAAAATATTCAGTATATATACTTATATACTTTTCAAAATCTTTGAAATCCTCTGTCATGTATAATATACACAGAGTTCCAGTTTATAACTGTATAAAAATATCGTTGCAAGGTGATCTCATATATCTAACCTTGTCTCAACGTTTTTCTGAAAATCTTTGTCATGCATAAGATAATCATTTACTAGATATAAGTTGAAAAGATGAAGTTACAAGATACTCCAATATACTTATATCCTTTCCGAATACTACTTGAACTACCACCGTTCAAGGTATAAATAGTTCATCACATATATGAAGCTACAAGGCATAACTTGTATAGAATCAATCTCTGAAATATCATTCAAAAGAAATGAAGTTACGAGATACTTCATTTGATGGAAACATCATTTTGAAAACTCGACCCTGCCAACACTCAACAATCGCCCAGCCGTAGCCTTCTATCGAAGTGCTCTGGGTAGTGTTGCAGAAATATCTAACTGGATAATGACCTCATTATAGGAGTTTGTCGCGCCAGGAAGACCACTTATGATGATCAGTCGTAGTAGTGCAACCCCACCATTTTCTACATGTAGAGGAAAACCTGTCGGATTTACTTGTCAACCTAACACTGGACTCCTAAGGAATGGACTGTCTTAGAGGAACTTCCGGGCCATTTGGGCCAATAAATAAGGCTGGGCCGGCGCCACTCGACCACTTACGCCACTCCTAGTTCAGATGAAATCCATGACTCTGAAACGTAAAGCTCGTCCCCCCTTTCCCCAAGTAGAAACTTGTTGATACGGCTCCACCAAGAAGTCGTATCTAGTTGGAAAGGAAAACTCACCGATATTTCCCAGGCGATGCCTGTTAATGGATTAACTTGTTCCAAGAATTTTACTTCCCGAGTGTTGGGTAAGTAATCAAAAACTCTTTTATCAAAATAGCAACCTTATTGTGAATATAAAACACACCACAGAGCCGGATCCCTCAGGTTTTGAGCGAGTATTTAAATCCCCTTCGAAAGGAGGATCTTAAATATAAAAATGAGTTTTGGGATCCGCCCTAACTTTTAAAATCATTTTGAAGACTCGAAAACATTTTAAAGAATGTTTAGAGTAATGCTGATTTAATAAAATAAATCAGTCCCGATATGTTAGAAAATATCTGAATATTATTATTTAAATAATATTCCCATAAGGATGATCCTTATAAAAATAATCGAGGTAGGAGTTTTAAAACTCATACTTGAAATGAAAAATAAATAACCAAAGATATACTTATACGAAAGTATGATCTTTATTTGAATAATCAAAAATAAGTTTAATTATCGAAACATTATTCTTTAATAAAATAAAGAATATTATGTAATAAATAAGCGGAGTCATAAGTCCTCAAATGAATATTCAAAATAATATTCATTAAATAAAATAAATGGAGTCTTAAGTCCTCGAATGAATATTCAAAATAATATTCATTAATTAAACTAAATGGAGTCATAAGTCCTCGAATGAATATTTAAAATAATATTCATTAAATAAAATAAACGGAGTCTTAAGTCCTCGAATGAATATTCAAAATAATATTCATTAATTAAACTAAACGGAGTCATAAGTCCTCGAATGAATATTCAAAATAATATTCATTAAATAAAATAAAGCTATCGAATAAACCTTATTCGATTAATAGTTTTGAAAACTATATCTATATATAAATATATATATATATATATTATACTCGGGAACATCGACTCCCGGTTTAGAAATATGTTCACCTTTGGGTCCCCTATACTAAGGGTATACGCAACTACTGATTATCTCTAGCATAGGTATTATGCAACTTATAAGCAATTGAATCAACAATTAGATATCAAGATTACGAAACAGACATGCATATATACCATATCAGCATGCTCCAATATATCGCAATATTTGCTAATAATATTTATGCACTTATCACAAGATAATGCATATACATATATACATCACAACAACAGTATAACGGGTAGAAAACTTACCTGAGCGGTTGGGGGTGGTAAAAGGCCTGGGACGAGCCTGGTAACCTATAAACAACATATAAGTTGGAATTAAACCAAAGTCGCTTAAGAATCTACACTTTAACCAACTAAACTCTAATGCTCACTTTTGAGCTTAACGATTCACTTAAGTCGCTCGAGTACCCTCGGCTCCACCATTTTTAGTAAATTAACCATTACGAATTTTAAGGTGATTCTTGCGCGAGTACTTTACCAACTTCCTAATCCACATTACATAATTGTTTCATAATCCAATTAGTCTTTTAGGGGCCTTAACCAAGGTTTCAAAGTAAGGCGAGGGGTAATGGTCTGTTCGCGAAACGCCGTTACTTAAAACGGTCATTTCTCCTAAACCGTACATCGGATTCAAGCGTGCCACATATCAAAACGAAGCTCGTAACATGAAATATCTAATAATGGCAATGGTCAAAACCTAACAGTGAGTTCACGGGTCCTGAAGTTAAGAAAAAAAACAGTCTAAGGAAAATTGGGCATTACGATGACTATAACTTAGCAATTCCCAAATTTTTACCCAATCAATTCAATATTAAACCACCACCAATCAACACCATTCCACCATCATTCAACCACAAATCAACCATACAACCAAACTTCATCCAAATCCTATTAAAGCAGTCCATTACTTCATGTTTTATCCATCTTATTCAATCACAACAAGAGCTACTAACTATACTTAAGGTTCATCAACCAACAACCAAGATTTATAACCCAAAATCATTATAATTACAACCAAACTCTAAAGATACAAGAATCATGCTCTTATGAACTATAACAAACAAAACCAAACCTAATACTTTAAGTAAATTTAGGGTGTGGAGGGGTTATACCTTCCTTGGAGAGTGGAGAATCACTTAGAAAGCCTTAAATAACCACTAACTATCTCTACTAAGCTTGGATCTTGAAGAAAATATAAGACAACCCAAAGTTAGTTTCTTGAAAACACTATTCACCAAGAACTTTGATGAATTAATTAGCTATGTTAAACATGGAATCTTGAGCTTAAACTTATGGCTCATGTTATGAATTATGGAAGCTAAAGAAACAAACCTCTAGATTTTTGAAGGTGTGTAGCTTGAGTTTTGAAAATTTTCCTTTGCTTTTCATGGAAAAGCCGAGAGGAAGAATGAGGGGGGAGAAGAAATGCTTCTTGTTTGGTTGCCTAGGTATTTGTGTGATGATTTGCTTGTTAATTAGGTTGTTACCATGGTAAAAATTGTGTGGCTCACAATCATCCAACAATTCCTTCCCTTTTGGTCATGCTTAGGTCATCATTCTTATGTCATCTTCCCATGCTTGTCCTCTTCTTATTGGTTTGATGACATCATCATCACTAACCTCTTTGATTAGCTCCTAATTACTTGGCTAATGACCGCTGATCTGCTATACGGTTCGCTTAACTTTCGTTCTCGTTTATCATTTGAGGGATCATACCCGGGATCTTATTACTTCGGTTTCCTTAACCTTTCTTAATACATTATATTCCTTTTTTGATCCTCTCTTATAATCCTTGAATTTAAATCCTTCTTATCCTGTTACCTTATACTCAATTCTTTCGGTATCTGGTGGATTTTCGGGAAAAATCAAAGTGTTCGAATTTGGATTCTGACGATCTTTACATACACTTATATACCCTATAGAGTACTAATAAGATCTCATAATAATAATAGAAGAACCCCTACATAGTGTGGCATGAAAAGTTATTTATTCAGCATAATCAGCAAAATCACTATTCATAAGGGTTACAAAAAGTTCAAAATTTTTAGGGTTATTACATCATCAGTATTTGAAGACAGTCAGCTTAGAAGATTTGTTTTGTTCCTTGTATTGTGGAGTAGATATCTTTTACGTCTGAGTTATAGGACTTTATCTATTCAGTTGAAGATATGTATCAGTTTCAGTTAGCTTTTGATAATGCATATCTTAGATTGATTTGTTGTAGCTGTGTAGTATATAAACACAGTTTAGGTCATCACATAGTGTATCGATTTCGAGTATCATTCGACCTAGCAGCTTTCAAGAACATCAGTATTTCTTGAGAGAGTTTTGTAACAGTTTTTATCAGATATATAAAAAGCTGTTATATTTTATTACTTGTTCGAAACACTTATACAATTGTATCCAACCCCCCTTAAACAATTGTATCTTCACTGGGCAACAATTGGTATCAGAGCTCACTGATAAACTTACAATCAGAAATGATCTAAACATGTCTCTGAACAAGTATGAAACTATTAAAATTCCCATTCTGAAAAAGACGGAATATACTACATGGAAGGTAAAGATGATCATGCACCTCGAAGCTACAGATCCGGATTATCTCAACGTGATTAATGATGGACCATACATGCCAACAAACTGGTGCCTGCAACTCCTATTATTGTTGAACACTATCAGCTAAAGGAGAAGAGTGAGTGGACACCAGAAGAGAAAGTAGTTGTGCTGAAAGATGCAAAGGTAAGAAACATTTTGCATAACAGTCTTGATTCTGTGATGTCAAACAGGGTTATAGCCTACAAGACTGCCAAAGAGATCTGTGATGTTCTTGAAACTCAATGTCAAGGAACCATGGCCATCAAGAAGAACAGAAGGGATGTTCAGATTCAAGAATATGAACACTATGAGGCCAAGCCTGATGAAAGTCTCACTGACATATATGATAGATTCCTGACCCTGCTCAACAATCTATCTTTGGTGGGAAAGGTGTATGATCGAGAGGATTCAAATACCAAGTTTCTGAGAGCCTTAAGTGAAGAATGGGAGACTTAGACTTCAATCATATGACATCAGTATGATTTGGAAATAATTACTCTGGATGAAGTCTATGGCATGCTGAGAACTCATGATTTGGAAGTCCAGCAAAGGAAGGAGAGGAAAAGCAGCAAAGGGAAATCTGTTGCTTTGAAAGTAAATGATAAAGCTTTAAAAGAAAAGTCTGTTGGAGTTGCAAGAAAGAAGAACAATTTGCCAGAATCAGATACTGATGATTCATCATCAAATCCTGATGATTCATCATCAAATCCTGATGATGATACTGATTCTAAAGTTGATGAAAACATGACAGATTCTGATGTCATGCAAATGGCCGTATTACTGGTTAAGGGTTTCAGGAGGATGCAATTCAGGAAGTCTAAGAACAACTGAAGCTTCAGGAAGAAGTTCACTGGAGGTGAAAGGAATTCAACTGGAAGAAAAGATGGAAAGAACTCTAAAGCTTGAAAGGTAGACAGGACAAAGATCAAGTGCTACAACTGTGATGAACCTGGTTACTTTGATACAGAGTGCAAGAAAACAAAGTATGATAAAGGGAAGAACAAAGCCCTGATCACATCAAGCAAGAATTGGATGGACTCCTCTGATTCTGAAAATGAAGACACATGCTATGCACTGATGGTTAGCCTAGATGATCATGCTTCTTCTGAGTCAAAGGTACCAACATCCTTCTTCTCTTTGATACTGAAGATATATCTGAGTTGAATTCTATTCTTAAATCTCTGCATGGTAATTTTAAGAATAAGACTCTAGAAAATGATAGACTTATAACTGAAATTGAGATCTTAAAATCTAGGAATGTACAGTTAGAGTCTGACTTAATAAATCAGATTGATTTGAAGAAAGAATGTGAGAGAGCTAAACATACAGTAAAGATCCTTGAGACTAGATACAGTATGTTAGAAAAGGATCTAGAAAATGAGAGAAAAACCCTTAAATCCTGGATTGATCCAGTTAAAAAGATTCAGGAGATGATCTCAAAGAAAAATTGGAAAGAATGCCTAGGCTATAAAGATGAAGTTAAAGATGATACACTGAAAATAAAATTTCTCTTAAGACTCCTGTTAAGTTCATCTCTTCAGAAGCTGATGAACCCAAATCCATCTTTGAAAAGGGTTCAACATCAGTATCACAAGAAAAATTGTTAAGGATTAAATCTCAAAGAAAGGAGAGCAAGGAAACCATTAAGACTGTTAAGAAACAAAAGAACATAGGACTTTTTTCAGCAAGACAATTGAAAAAGAAATTATCTAAGGTTATTGACAAACCTCAAATAAGAAGTCCTAAAAGAAACAAGAATGATAAGTAAGGTATTTCTAAGGATTCAAATTACAAGGTTGTTCCCAATGCTCCTAGAAAAACTTGTTTTAACTGTGGAAATACTAATCATCTTGCTATTGATTGCAAGAGGAGTAATAAATTGAAAACTGTTATTCCTGAGTCTGATGTTAGGGGTAGATCAGTATTGTATAAACCACAAAATCCTTTTTTTCATTGTGGTAGTATTTGGCATTCGATTTACACGTGTAGTTCCTATCATAAGCTGTATCACAACTATTATGAACCTTTGCCCAAATTTGATAAAGTTGCTTGTGTGATTAATTCTTTTGGTTCTACTAAATCTGCTACTGACAAGATAAATCCTGACAAAGGAAAAACTGTTAGAAGTACTCCTGACACACAAAGGCTTAAGTTGTCCAAAAAGAGGGCCCAACAAGTGTGGGTCCTTAAAAATCCTTCTAATTAATTATTCTTCTTATTGCAGGGTAACAAGAAAAATACACTTGTCTTGGATAGTGGATGTTCAAGACACATGACTGGAAATAAATCCCTGCTGTCAGAATTTGAGAAGAAGGTTGGCCCAGATGTATCTTATAGAGATGGAAATGTAGGACATACTCTGGGATATGGCAACTTGATAATTGGAAAGGTAGCAATAGAGAATGTAGCTCTAGTGGATGGACTGAAGCATAATCTTCTGAGCATCAGTCAAATCACTGACAGAGGTTATCATGTGGTATTCTATGACTCACACTGTAAAGTTGTTCATAACAAGTCAAATAAAATTGTCTTGATAGGATACAGACATGGTAACTTATATGAAGCAAGGCTACATGAAAGTCTTGAAGAGGAAGCTACTTGCCTTATCTCTAAGGCATCAGTAGATGAGAGCTGGAACTGGCATAAGAAGCTCTCACATCTCAACTTCAATTCAATCAATGAACTTTCCAAAAAGGAGCTTGTAAGAGGATTACCAAATATGCTATACTCAAGTGATGGTCTTTGTGATGCTTGCCAAAAGTCTAAACAAAGAAGAGTATCTTTCAAAAATAAAACATAATTCTCTATTTCTGAGCCATATCACATGCTACCCCTGGACCTCTTTGGACCAGTGAACATAATGTCCATCAACAAGAAAAGGTACACACTTGTAATTGTTGATGATTTCACTAGATATACTTGGGTTTATTTTCTACACAGGAAGGATGAAACTCCAGAAATTCTTCTGGATCACATAAGAAAAATTGCAAATGGATCCACCCATAAAGTGAAAACTATAAGAAGTGATAATGGCAATGAATTCAAGAATTCAAAAATGGAGGAATTCTGTAAGTACAAAGGTATAGAACAATAATTCTCAGCTCCTGGTACACCTCAGCAAAATGGTGTTGTTGAGAGGATGAATAAAACCTTGATTGAAGCTGGCAGAACTCTGCTAGAAGAAGCAAAACTACCCACTTACTTTTGGGTTGAAACAGTAAACACAACATGTTATACTCAGAATATCACTCTGATAAACAGACATGGTGTTACTCCTTATCAGATGCTGAAAGAAAAGAAGCTCAATCTCAAATATCTTCATGTATTTAGATGTAAGTGCTTTGTTTTGAGAACTCATACTGATCAGCTAGGAAAGTTTGAATCAAAATATGATGAAGGAATCTTTGTTGGGTACTTACCATCAAGAGCATACAGAGTTTTCAATCTGAGAATAAACATTGTAGTTGTCTCCATAAATGTATCTTTTGATGATAAGAAGATTCTTGGTTTTGAAGAAGACACTCATGAAAGTCTAATCTTTGCAAATGAAAATGCATTGTTGGATTCTGGATCAAACTCTAATGAACTGACAAATCTTGATGATCCAAATCCTGACACTCCTTCAGATTCTGAAGATAATCATTGTACTAATGAACCTGCACATGTTGAGGGGGAGCAACAGCAAGGGTCAGTTGATGGTACTAACACTGAAGAATCATCTCAAGGTTCTTCTCAATCTAATCTCTCAGAATCCAATGTTGATTCAACATCAGATGAACATGAGTCAAGTCCCAATATCTCATCAGTGAAAGGAATATATCCTAAGTCCAATCATGTATTAGGATTTAGGAATAACTTTTATGTAATCTGTTTTGATTTCATTGATATTAATAAAGACTTGTTTTGCTATTATTACGGGCTTTATCTATTTAAGTGTTTAAATAAGATATACCATAGTTTAGAGTAAAGCTTTTTATGGATTATGATGAGATCATAATAGTGAGACCTAAAAAGATGATAACTCTAAACTTAAATAGTTCCTGGTCGTAGGATTACTAACTGGTAATTAATAATCCGCAAAGATCGGTACATACTATGCTTGCTTCATTATGAAGGATGTCTGTTCTCATAGACATTTGTGTGGTGACACTATAGCTAGTATGTAGGTGCTTATTATGGAATAAGTTCACTAAACATGACTCGCACAGCTGAACAACTGATGGAGTTCACTCACGTATCAGCAGTTGTTCACATAGTGATAGTTATACAAGTATCCTTAGACTTGAGGACATCATAGTCATCTTGTGTACACTGAACTATGCTTTGGTTTAGTTCTTAGTCTCCAGTGACAATTATTAGGGCTCTTCTGGGTATAGAAATTTGTACACGAAGATAGTGTATGATCAATAAAGGATCTACCCCTTCCAGTGAAGGAAGCGAATGTTCAAGGCTGATCCACTTATGCTAGTTCAGGAATCTCTGGCCAGAGTGAATGAAATTAGAAAGGGATTTCTAATTTGCATAGAACTACGCATAGTAAATGGTAAGCAAGTGATTGAATTAGATAGGCTTGACACGAGATCCATGCCTTGTATTTAATCGGAACATTGTAGGGTAGAAGAAGTTTATTGTACGGTAACTATTCACTGAATAGGTTCTTGGTATTCTAAGCAGTGAATTCATATTATCCGGATAGTCGCGATATGCTGAGAAGTATCCCTCACGATGTAGAATAAATGTGATTAATTAATTAATCATATTTAATAAATTAGAGAATTTATATAAATAATGATAAAATAGTTTTATTATTATTTATTTCTACTACCGGCTTAATATTGAACCTACAGGGTCACACCATAAAAAGAGAATGATTTAATGGTGGAGGAATTAATTAATAATGGCTAATAATTATTTATTTATGAAATAAATAATTAATTGGCAAATTTAATAATTGATTAAATGAGATTTAATTGATTATAAATTAATTAAGAAAAGTTCTTAATATTATTAATTAAAGGATTTAATTTTTGGAAATTAAATCAAGAGAGAGAATTATTTCTAAAGTGTTTAGAAAAAGGATTAATGATTAAAAGGTGTTTTAATTTTAATGAGAATAATAAATGGGATAATAATAATAATATTTATGGGAAAATTTCAGCTGAAAATTTTGCCTATAAATACACTATTATAGACCCTATTTTATTCTAACCCACAACGAACCCGAAAACCCAAAAAGTTTGGAAAACCCAATTCTCTCCACCTCCTTCCTCCTCCTTAACATCGTTTTCTTGGTGGATACCGGTGGAGTGCTTCACACTTGAGGAGCAACTGCTAAGGATCTCTGATCGTTGTCTCCGAATTATTTTAAAAGGTTAGATTCGATCCCTCGAATTTTTATTCACGATTTATATGCTTTTATTTGGATTTTGTATGTGTAAAAGTGTTTTACCATGACCCCGCTGCGTTAAAAATCCTACAATCAGGAGATAACACAATAGATTCAGGGGGGACCCTCAAATGTATTTGATGAGGCATTCAATTCAGGGGGAGCATCTAGCTCCAGAAGGACACTTCCCAGTGCCAGAAAATGGACTAAAGATCATACTCCTGATCTGATCATTGGAAATCCTGATAATGGTGTAAAGACAAGAAGTGCAACTCAGAATGAATATTTATATCATAATCTACTTTCAAAAGAAGAGCCAAAGAAAGCAGAAGATGCACTTAAGGATGCAGATTGGGTCATGGCTATGCAAGAAGAATTGAATGAGTTTGAATTAAATGAAGTATAGAAGCTGGTGCCTAGACCTAAAAACAGGTCAATTTTAGGCACAAAGTGGGTCTTTAGAAATAAAACTGATTCTGATGGAACAATCTGTTAGGTCCCGAATTATCATAAAAGGGGGGGTTGAATACGATAATCACTAAATTAAAAATTCTTTCGAATCTTTAGCGGATAAAGATTTAGTGCACGGTTAGTGGTTCCGTGTTCTTGATCTGAATAGTATTTGGGAATATAAAACGAGGAACACAAGATATTCGGGGAAGTATATATTCGTATATAAATCCTCGAGGGGTGTTGCTACACTCCGGTAAATAAATTAACCGGCTACAATCTAAGAACAATAAAGTTCCTAGCTACTACAAATATTTACAAATCAAATCCTATACAATGATTTAGCTTTTGTTTGTCTAAGGATTTAATTACTGGGTAACGATTATAATGCCCCTATGAATATACAAGAATTAAATCGGGCATTATAACCTTACTCCGGTGAGAAGTTAAACGGAAATACAAAGAGCTTGAGCTTCTCTGTAAATCTTTGCTACCATTTTCACTACTCTCTTGGGAGAGAAGATGAACAAAATTGAATCCCCAAAAAAATGAATGGCTCTCTCTTTCTGCTGCAAAGTGTAGACTTTATCTAATAAAATATGTGGCTGAGGAGAGACACTTCTGTGTGGCGACAGCTTTATTTCTCTGTGGAGACCAGGAGTACAGGAGGTTGATTAGTTGATTTTTGTGGCGACAAGGGGATAGGGGTGCTCTCTGGCGACTACTTTTACTACTACTTACAAGTTTAAGTACAATTTGTACTTAAATATCAAAACCACATTTCTGTGGCGACCAGGAAACAAACCACCCATGTTTCCTTTTTTTCTTTTATTCTTTTCTTTTTCCTTTTTGTTTTCTTTTTTTTGTTTTTGTTTTCTCTTTTTTTGTTTTCTTTTCTATTTTCTTTTTCTTTTTTTTCTTTTTCTTTTCTTTTTATCTAAGTTTAAATTGTAACTAAATTAATTTATAAAATAAACTTAAATATAACTTATATAAATAAACTAATTTAGATTGATAAAATAAACCTATTTAAAGTTTATAAAATAAATCATTTTAAGTTTATTAAATAAATTATATTAAAGTCCATTAAATAAATTTATTTAATTTAACAATTAAACTCCGAGTTTTGCCAATCCCCTGAGTTGTTTAGCTGTATAACCCCGCGCACCTCTTCTCGTACTTTAACACATAAATATTCAATCCAAGTACGTTCCTCAACTTAACAATTCTTCTAAAAATAATACCCAGATTCCTTTCACGAGCTGTTGACGCCTAGTGCAACTGGTCTGGTTCACCGACGACTAACCCCGATTCAGGTCTTCATATTATAGCCATGATTAAATTGTTAAGCTTGCCTCAACTTTATCGCTTCAAACACTGACTGTCAATAAACAACTGTACTTTCACTGGAATCCTTTTTGGTACTTTAGACAACGTCTTCATTAACCTCTGTCTATACTCTGTCTTCAATTCATCAGATTCTTATGCTTCGAACACTGTTTATCTTCAATCAATGCCAATACACTAAAATCTTCTAGTAGTACTTGTATACTGAATCTTCAACATTTATGAAACTCTGAAAGTCTTTAACCTTTGTTCTTCAATGAGGCATGATCATATTAATGAACTTCTTTCAGTGACCTGTAAACAGATTCCAGGTATTCTTCTAATCCTCTGATTCGTTGTATTTGCCTTGTCTTCATTCTTCCTGATTTCTTGTGTAGACGTAGTATTATTAACCTGTCATGTTCTAGTGCTGTTATCGTGTTGAGTTATCACGTTATTGTTCATACAGATACGCAGTCTCACCAACAATCTCCCCCTATTTGATTGTTAAACTTAACAAACAAATTAAATAGAGATCAACTAACAACTAGAAAAAGTAATGTACCAGAACTTGTAAATAATGCTACTGGTTTTCTGGATCAAATACTGCATTTCCAGATTTCTTGAGTAACTGAAATGAAAGATGCTTGTTCCTCTAGCACTGAACTAATCTTCAAGTAGTTTCATCTTCATTTTCTTGGTTCTTCGTATCTCTGCCAGATAATACTTGCTTCTCCCCCTATGAGAATCAACTGCTTAAAGGAGATCACCTTCGTCTACCACCTTTCCCGTACAATAGGATACGTGGATAAGAACTAATGGTACTCCCCTTTTGGAAAACAGCTTCTCCTCTTATGAAGAATAGTGATGAACCAAACCACTTCTTCTGATCACTAAGAAATCACCTTGTATTTACCACATCTCCTGTACAATAGGATATATAGTTACAAACAACAATGGTGTTGTGTAGTGTACATGTGATTTACCTTTTTCCTCCTCCCTGCTATTTCTCCCCCTTAGTTGATAAATCCTCCAAACTATTACTTAAGCTTTTATCTCCCCCTAAGAGAAGGAATGTATGTTGTTGTCTGAATGAGTTCTCATATTTGACTTGGTTGTAAAAGAAATAACAAGTCATAGTCTGATCAACCATGTCCCTTTAAATGCTGCAAGAATGACTTCACCGTTGATCATAATATTCACCAATCTTCCCAACTCCTTATACCTCCCAAATATGAGATCACCAATTGTTACCAATTGTTATATCCCAACTGGTTAGGTCTCGAAATATTCTAATCCAATCTGTAAATGTTAGGTCCCTAATAGTTAGGTTCCAATCATAAACAGATGTGAGACCCGAAGTATCAAGAACCATGTTAAGGGATAGGGAATGGGATATTGTGTTTTTCTTTCTTCCTCACTGTGAGTGTGTGATTCTGTTTCGTGTATCTCACATGTGTTTCACTCTTCTCTCCACTCGTGTTTACACTTATTCTCACAAGTGTATCACTCCTCTCATCGCTCCAAAATCCAGTTGTACCTGCAAGGAAAATCACCTTAGCCATCCTTAAGGAGGTCGCGGGTGGTGCAATGGGAGTTCACAAATCCCCATCCTTGTTAGACTCGTCAGATGAATCTGAGTCATAATCTACAAGTTGCTAGTTTCCCTTTTAGGGTTCCAGATTTGAACTCTGGGAAGGTAAACAATGATCCAAAGAATTTAGCATAAAGATCAAAGTTCCCTTATAATGTTTGTGAAGATATTTCCTTGTGACTCATCAGGTAATATCTGAATCATTGTCAAGAAGTCGTCGATCTGCACCTATGTCAGATCCACTATCCGCAGATGCATCCAGAGGATTTAAGCCTGGGGAGGTAGACATTGACCACTGACATATGGCTATTGGATCAGTATCCTCTCCTAACACCTATAAAGGCAATTTGTCCATTAAAGAACCTTGAACAATCGAATCTAACCTTAAAATGGTCAAAACTCTTGTTTCCGTCAATTCATCCTTTGTGTGTGTAACATTTCCTTGTGCATCAAGAATTGTTTATGTTTAAGGTGGTGACACTACATCGGATACCCTGGCTGATAGGCGAATTTCAATAGACGTACCATGTTGAGAGGATGAATCTAGTAACTTTTTTGTGCCTTTTCAGCCATTACATCTTTTTGAGAAGATGTATGGGGGCTAGCAGTTGTCTCTGTTTAAATACTACTCATCTTTGTAGGAGACAGAGCTGCTGGGTTGACTTCAAAACCTTCCTTATGTGGTGCACTAAGGCACTTTCTCCCTCACGCTCATTCATACTTCATTTTAGTGATAAGAGAGTGTTGTTTGGTTCTGTTTCTGTGTTTGTCTTTACAGTCTGGGATAGAAGTTGTGGGTTTTCAACCTCATGACTATCAAATAAAAGAATGCCATTAGAGGCTGAACCTGCATCACAGAGCATATGGCAATATAGAGATAAAATGCACTTAAGATCTATAATGAATGAAAATTATGCATTTAATCTTTTGAAAGAAATGATGTACAATAGTAATTTCAAAAGATTTTAATGAAATAAACAATCACCACTGTAGAAAGAAGTTTGATTTTCTCCTAAAATTGTTCGAGTGCACAAGTCTGTTTTTATGCCTAAAAAGATAAATGATTTGAAGACTCAGACTGATGACCTAGCAGTATTAAGAAGAGAAAGAAAGATTTTGTCTTTTAATATGAATGAGTTTTTGTAAAAGCATTGATCACTTAGGGTAAGTCTAAGCAATTCTCATTCATTTCAAAAGCTCCATAATCTATCTTTATAAAATTATTACCAACAATATTGTTTATTGATAAATAATCTTAATAAGAAGGACTATGCTGCTGATTTCAAATTGTAGTGCATCTTTCAGATACAGCAAAGCATATAAATTCACTAGAACTTAAAATCTCACAATTATCTGCAACAAAATATTAACAATATATCATTGACTGATACTTGTCAAGTACTTTGGATACCAATAATTATGTTGCATCCTATTTTAAATATTAAAACAAGATATTAATGAATTAAATACCAATTATCTATCAAAAAGATATCAGCATTCAATTTCATATATCATACAATTGTTAACTCCTAACAACTATAATATCTCAAACAATATTGGTTCGATAGATAAAGCAATATTAACCAACATTGGCTTGTTTGCAATCTTAGAGAAATATTCTAAGTTCCACATACTTTGATCCATTGAGTACTGCATCTATTATCAAAGTATTTAGGAATTTGCAAATAAGTATAAAATTATTCTAACTTGAAAACATATGGTTACTTCTAATAAAGCAATCAAATATTTTAACCATAGTTGTACTTAAGAAAAAATTCCACACTTTTTATATTAGTATAAGTGAATGAAGATAAGCATTGATTACTTAGAGGAGTTATAAGTAATGTTACAAATACTAATACTTCACAATTAGTTCATAGTTAAACTCTTAACTAAATATCATTAACCAATATAAGTCAAGAATTTACACACAACTAATCATTCTATAATCATGTTCTGATTTCAGTGAATTATTGAGATATAAGCATTGCTAAATTCACTAAAACCAAAATCTCATAACCTATAACACATAGGTTACTAGATATCAGTTGTTGACAGATCTAGTTATAATTAATCATGCTGCTTATTTATTTTAAGTTAGTTTGAATTATGGAGCAAATAAAATCATTAAATTGCTTCAATTTCCATAATCCAAACTACCCAAAATAAATATTAAATAAATAAATACTAAATATCTATGAGTTAGATACTGGCACTTAAATATTTATAATTATTCTTGAATAATCACCAAAGAATATATGACTTATATACATGGTAATCACTCTCTGAATAATTAGTAATTTTAGAAATACTTTCTAAGTATATAAAATTTTGAGAGTTTTGTACACGACTTAAAAAATACTTCAACTTTCAATATCAGTGATTTTAGAAATAAGCATTGATTACTTAGAATAAAAAATTCTAAATAATATCACTAATACTAAAAGTATCATAATTATTCATACAAGATACAAATAACTATGCTGCATATTATTTTAATACAATTCAAATTATGAGACTGATATGGAATGAAATTATCTACAGCCATAATTTAAATTAAAAATAGTATTCAAACTTAATGCTATAATACTTAACTACCACAAATGTATCTGACATTGTAATCATGATAATCAAGATAGTAGCACTAAGTACGAGGTACTGGATTACTGATAAATTCACAAGTCCTTTAAATATTGAAGATTTAATACTTGTAAACTTACATTAAGAATTCCTTATAGATGGGATTTCCAACTAATGTGTAATTAATGATATCCCACACTTACAAACCAGTCTTGAATAATTAACTTTATCAAGTGATTTAATAAATGTTTTTGTCAGTAATTCTTTGACTAAAATGACATGCTCTCTAAAGTGATGATACCTGATGTGAAGGTGCCTTGTCATAGAGTGTTCATAGAGTTATTGGATTTGAGGTTATTTCTTATCATAACAAGAAATCAATATTCTTCCACGAAGTTGACAGCTTCCTGAGATGCTTCTCCTGTCACTTAAGTTGACAGCTTCAGAGATGCTTCTCATGTCTTTCTTACAACCTGCGTAATCTATATCTATATAGCCAAACATGTTAAGCACAATATCTTTAGGGTACTTTACTCCAAGAGTTGATATTCCCTTAAGATATCTAATAATCTTGTTAATAGCTATAAGATTGGATTCTCTAGGATCCACTTGGAACCTTGCACTTTGGCATCTTGAGAACATTAAATATTGTATGTTAGCACTTGAGTAAAAGAGTGAGCTTGTCATACCTCTATAGCTTATCATTATACCTTAGTTGCATTGATCAAGCTTTAGTGGTTTATGTTGGTAAGTAGGCTTAGCATGTTCAGAATCTTCCAAATTTTGTATCTTCAAAAGATCCTTAACTTACTTGTATTGCCATCATTCTTTTGGTTTACTTTTGCTCCTAAAAGAATTGTTCTTTTGGCTTGCTTGAGCTTCTAAAAGATTTATTCTAATGGCGTGCTTGAAGTAATATTAAAAAGAATTGCAACCTTTCCGACACGCTCCTCCATACCTACTCTGCAATTACTTAATAAATAATCTTGCACAAGTCTTTGTTAGTAGACCAACATATAACATTATCATTATATCACTGCACATATAAAATAATATGTTTGTGCCTAGTGATAAGAGAGTTATTAATATGACGACTCTACTAGTTCATATTAAACTGTAACTTCAGTTAGAGTGTCATACCATGTCCTTGACGATTGCTTGAGTAATATACTAGTTCATACCAACCTGAAGTGAGATTGTGAAGAAGAGATATGCATAGTCCAATAGATCTGCAACTGCAAAGTCCATGAACTGTGGTGCATTGACTTCCTCTTTTGACTCACCAACCAGGAGTGCACTTGTACACATCTACTAGAGTCCAATTCCAAGTGTAATGTGCATCAGGTGCCTGATATGTCGTAATATCCTCAAATCTCGTCATTGGTGCTATCTATTAGATACTGCTTCCTGATAATAACCTAGCATCCAGTTTATCCTTGTCCCTCGTAACAATGCCATTGTCATCCAGTTTGATTTCTGGTTATCCTTGCACCAATTATAATATTGTAATTTGGTTTAAATACCAGCTTCCCTATAATCTGCTTGTTGACTGATTGAGTTCATTTTTCTTTGTAATCACCTAACCAATCTGGATATATCAGAGCTTCTGTAACTTTCTTAGTTTCTTCAATAGATAGAGAACTAGAGAAATTATCATTCGCACTCAGTAGCCCTGCTAATCATTACTCCACTATCTGAATCACTTAAGAACTAGACTCTGGGAATAATATTGACATCAAACCCTTTATCTCAGCAAATATGTTCTTGTAGTGTCCTCTTGATATTCAATGTGGTGGTGTATATGACTAGTTGATCCTTCTTTTGCTCCCCTAAGCTGTTGTTGGGATTTTCTGAAAATCCTTACCCTTGCTGACTGGCTTAATTGAAATAATGAGTTGTCTTATACACTGCCATTCCACTGCTTGGATATGAATCATCAATATCATTAATTTCTCCTGTAACAGCTTGGAGCATAGAGTTATTGAACTGTGCACTTAGACTATCTATCACCTTCTGTTGATCAACCACAAATGCCCTGTAGGTTGTAGACTCCACTGAGTAGCCATGAAGAATATCCTCACAAGTCTTAGCTGCAAATGCCAAGATCTTCAAATAACTGAAAATATTTCATTGTTTGCTTCTGTAGAACATTCTCTTCAAACTCTTTCAGGTTATCCAGTGTTTGCTTCTGTTGGCCGTTAGCTCATTAGTGGTCTTCATGTATACATCCAGATCAAGGCTTGATCTTACTTGTTGCAAACTGTTTTGACTACTCCGGCCCTTTGGTATTTAGAAAGTCTTGATTAGCTTGACATTTTCCTTATTGCTTTAATCAAGTTCCGGTTCTTCCTTTGTACGACTCCATTCTGACATGGAGTTCTTAGTGTTGAATATGTCTCAGAATATTCTTGATGTTACAGATATTAATCAGAACTGCTTCTTGAATTCAGTCCCATTATCTGACCACAAGATCATTTCTTTTACAGTAGCTTCCAGCTTAATCTTCTTTGATGTGATCAATCACCATCTGTGATGTCTTGTCTTGAGAACGCACGAACAACAACTTTGTTTAATAAAAGTAATCAACCACCATCACTAAGGTATATATTTGCTTTGATGTGATGTTGTCTTTGACTCCTCTTTCTGACATGCCTCACATTTATCATCTTCTGAATTCCAGATGAGGCAGTCCTCTCACTAACCACTTTCTATAAAAGAGTCCTTGTGTTTATAGTCAAGGGTGAGAGCTTCCAATGCCATAGCTAAACTTTTGTCAGATGAAGCTTTACAGTAGAAACTATTGACTTCACATTTTCTGATAGTCTAGCCACGAGCATATCCTTTCCTTACTCTAAGAAGAGCAAGCTTCTCAACCTTCCTGCTTCAGATGAGATACTAATCCTTCGTTGAATTGACATTTTGTCCTTTAATGCAGAACTGTCTGATAAGAGGATTTGTGCCTTGATTCTCCAGCAAGGAAGTTGCTTCAATTGTTATCAATGACTCCAATAATTAGTTGTTATCAGCGATAGCAATTGTTGAGTCCATGATGACATCCCTTTTCTGCATAGCTTATCCCGTAATGAAAACCTTTGCTGTCATCTCCAAAGATTATTGACGGAATATCTTTTGTCAACCACATTTGATTGTAAGGCTCTTTCTTTGATCATGCTTTGAGTATGAATTACCAAGAATATATATGAATCAGATAACCTGTTTTGTCCTGCACTCACAGATGGATTAACAGTTCTCGGTACCCAACTTATCAGTTTGGGTCCAGTTGGATTAGAGATTTTATTATAAACAGAGATAACAACAGCTACAACCTTATCATGCTAATTCTTATCTTTGATTGACCATTTTCTCCATTTTAATACCGTTGACAAATTTGTCTCTAGGTTAGGGGAAAATTGGTTCCAACCTTACATAAGGAGGACTAGCAGTCTTTGCCCTATTGTAATCCTAAACATGCTTTACTATTATTAAGTAAGCATTGTATCAAGAATACATGGCATTCATTCAAAAGTATTATGCATAAGAATTAAGCAATATAGGCATGATATGGAACAAACAGAATTAATAAATAAATCACTAATTCTATCTAGTCCAATCCTGTTGATAAATCTCATCAAGCTATCTCAATCCAATTATAAATTAATACATCTCAATAAATAATTCAAATCAAATGAATAAATCATATTGTATTAGGATACAGAAGATAAGCATAAACAAAGGTCTTAAGTGCTGGAAAAACATATATCTCACTAAAGCAATTAATCATGTTCAACAAATATTCAAACACATATTTAAGATCACCTAAAGTAACATGCACAAGTTAAACATCAATCCTAGTTACCAGAAAAATATTCTAGTGAACTAGTTCAGCCTTGTTTATGTGTGATGCGATCATGCTTGTGCGAGTGTTAAACATTTAAACACTATGATCTTAACATGCATTGAATATTGAAAACAAAATATTACAGTGGTTCAAGAATTTGAAACCTGAGATATGTGAGTTGGATAATCTTCAGAGATTGATATGAAAGTAAGATATCCATGATCCTCATCATCTGATCCATCCCAACTCTTTTCCGTGCACTGTAAGTTTTGACTGGCTGTTTTCCTAAGAAAACATTCCACCTTTGTCTCAACTCTTCATCTGAATCCCTACTCATCCATGTTTGTCAAGCTTCTTGTTCTGTTGTAGCAAAACCCTGATAGTTACTTGACACATATTGCTTGTCAAACCTATAGCTATCAAATCTTGTTTATGTCCCAACCTCAGTTTGTAACCATCTCTTGAACTGAATCTGTAAGAATCTCTGTTTCAGAATAGATAGGCTTGATCCTTGGATATAGCTTATGTACTCCTTATGAATCTATTGCGACTAAACTTCCCTGACAAGTGAAACACTGCCCTTACGTCCAGTCCCTCAAGTACTTTTACCTGAGCTTCTTTTGATTCAGCTAACAGTAACTCTTATATTTTGTCCTGAGGTTCCAACTTTACTGTCTGTAACTGAGCCCCACTATTCTCTCTGACCTCCTCAATTTCTGCTTGTATGATCTCATTGATTCCCGGATAAATATAGCATTGGTACAAACCACTGTGTGACTGTATAATCTGGAATCAAAGAGTTGTCTTAAAATCTCCGAGAAAAATTGTACTCGTAAACATTGGAGTAAGAAAACCATTATCTATAATTTCCGTATTCGGGAATTTTCCGTCAGAATAGCACATGGTCTTTGTTTTCTTCAAAAGATTAAAATCCACTTAAAAAGCCCAGAGGAATCCTGAGTCTACCAATCCTTTGAGTACCCTTAATTTAATATTTAAGAGAAATTTAAATTTCCAATATTTTTAATTTTCTTAGAAAATATATCATCAAAAATAAATATTTACGTAAAATCTAATTTTCAAGAATTTCGAATTTTCTTAAAAATTAAATAAAACGTAAATTATATCTAAGAAAAATTTAAATTAAAGAAATTTAAATTTTATAGAAAAATTAAATAAATCAGAAAAGAGAAATTAGGGGCAACAAAAAAATATTTAAGTGACCCAGTTTTCTACAGGGGAGCACAGGTCGCAAAAGAGTCTGTACTGTCCACCGTCTTTGCCTTGAATTTCTTTTCCTTGAATTTCTGTATGGCGACTAAATAGGAGGACTAAAGAGTCCGCCTTGGCTGAATTGCCTTAGACAAATAACAGAAGATTGCAGCGGTGACTATCATGTGTTGCGACTGTACTGGACAATACAAATCGCCACAGAGAAGTTCTGTGCGCAGTTTTTTTTCTTCTTAATTTTTTTTATTCTATGACGATCAACCCAGGCGCATGTCTGTCGCGCGTGGATGGACGACACAGATTCGAGCGTGACTTCTCGCGCGTGTAGCCAAAACCGCGTGGTTGTGCACAACCTGTAGTCTCCACCTTCTGTTTTGCGTGTGACCTATTAGTGCGCGTGTGACTTCAGAAGCTGGCAGCCCAAATGTATTTAAACAAAGGACTGCATTTGGTTTTGTCTCCTGAAGCTGCCGAAACATACTCAGGATTTGACAGCTAATAATCAACAAGAAAATTGCAGAATAAATAAACTGGAAGCCAAATTGACCGGAAAATAAATATAAAATAAAAATTTTATTTACTAAAATTTAAATGATAAATTTATTTAAGTCAAATTTATAAAATAAATTAATTTAAATTAAGTTCATATAATAAACTTATTCAAGTTTAAATAATAAACTCATTTAAATTAAATTTACAAAATAAATTTGCTAAATTAAAATTTATAAAATAAATTTATGTAAAAACAAATTAACCGGTAAATAAAACGAGGAACACAAGATATTCAGGGAAGTATATATTCGTATATAAATCCTCGAGAGGTGTTGCTACACTCCGATAAATAAATTAACCGGCTACAATCTAAGAACAACAAAGTTCCTAGCTACTACAAATATTTACAAATCAAATCATATACAATGATCTAGCTTTTGTTTGTCTAAGGATTAAATCGGGCATTATAACGTTACTCCGGTGAAAAGTTAAACGGATATACAAAGAGCTTGAGCTTCTCTGTAAATCTTTGCTGCCATTTTCACTACTCTCTTGGCAGAGAAGATGAACAGAATTGAATCCCCAAAAAAATTAATGGCTCTCTCTTTCTGCTGCAAAGTGTAGACTTTATCCAATAAAATGTGTGGCTGAGGAGAGACACTTCTATGTGGCGACAGCTTTATTTCTCTGTGGCGACCAGGAGTACAGGAGGTTGATTAGTTGATTTGTGTGGCGACAAGGGGATGGGGGTGCTCTTTGGCGACTACTCTTACTACTACTTACAAGTTTAAGTACAATTTGTACTTAAATATCAAAACCACATTTTTGTGGCGACCAGGAAACAAACCACCCCTGTTTCCTTTTTTTCTTATATTTTTTTCTTTTTCCTTTTTGTTTTCTTTCCTTTTGTTTTTCTTTTCTCTTTTTTTTGTTTTCTTTTCTATTTTCTTTTTCTTTCTTTTTCTTTTTCTTTTCTTTTCTTTTTATTTAAGTTTAAATTGTAACTAAATTAATTTATAAAATAAACTTAAATATAACTTATATAAATAAACTAATTTAGATTTATAAAATAAACTTATTGAAAGTTTATAAAATAAATCATTTTAAGTTTATTAAATAAATTATATTAAAGTCCATTAAATAAATTTATTTAATTTAACAATTAAACTCCGAGCTTCGCCAATCCCCTGAGATGTTTAGTTGTATAACCCCGTGCACCTCTTCTCGTACTTTAACACATAAATGTTCAATCCAAGTACGTTCCTCAACTTAACAATTCTTCTAAAAATAATACCCAGATTCCTTTCACGAGCTGTTGACACCTAGTGCAACTGGTTTGGTTCACAGACGACTAACCCTGATTCGGGTCTTCGTATTATAGCCTTAATTAAATTGTTAAGTTTGCCTCAACTTTATCGCTTCAAACACTGACTGTCAATAAACAACTGTACTTTCACTGGAATCCTTTCGGGTACATTAGACAACATCTTCATTAACCTCTGTCTATACCCTATCTTTAATTCTTCAGATTCTTATACTTCGAACACTGTCTATCTTCAATCAATGTCAATACACTGAAATCATCCGGTAGCACTTGTATACTGAATCTTCAACATTTATGAAATCCTGAAAGTTTTTAACCTTTGTTCTTCACTGAGGGATGATCATATTAATGTACTTCTTTCAGTGACCTGTAAACAAACTTCAGGTATTCTTCTAATCTTCTGATTCTTTATATTTACCTTGTCTTCATTCTTCCTGATTTTTTGTGTAGACATAGTATTATTAACCTGTCATGTTCTAGTGTTGTTACCGTGTTGAGTTATCACGTAATTGTTCATACAACTACGCAGTCTCACCAACACAATCATCAGAAACAAGGCAAGATTGGTGGCTAAAGGTATTGGCTATGATGAGACATTTGCTCATGTTGCTAGGCTGGAAGCAATCAGAATCTTCTTGGTATATGCCGCTCACAAGAAGTCTAAAGTCTTCCAGATGGATGTCAAGATTACATTTTTTAATGGAGAACTTGAAGAGGAAGTCTATGTTGAACAACCACCAGGATTTGTGGATCCTAAACATCCTGACTATGTTTACATACTTGATAAAGCACTCTATGGACTGAAGCAAGCACCTAGAGCATGGTATAAAACCCTTGCTCAGTTTCTACTTGAAAGTAGATACAAAAGAGGTACAATAGATAAAATCTTATTTTATTAGATAGAGGTAAAGATTTGCTTTTAGATTAAATTTATGTGGATGATATCATTTTTGGATCAACTAATCAAACACTGTGTGATAAGTTTTCAAAGTTGATGCAATCAGGATATCAAATGAGTATGATGGGAGAGATGAGCTATTTCCTAGGCTTGCAAATTAAACAGATTGATAATGGCATCTATATTAATCAGTCGAAGTACACAAGAAATCTATTGAATAGGTTTAATATGCAAGAAAGTGCAACTGCAAGTACTCCTATGGCAACTGCTACAAAACTTGATCCTCATGAAGGTGCAGCAGTTGATGTCACAACCTACAGAGGTATGATTGGTTCTCTTTTATACCTAACTGCTAGTAGGCCAGACATTATGTTTGCCACTTATTTGTGTGCAAGATTTCAGACAAATCCAAGGGAGCCACATCTAATTGCAGTAAAGAGAATTTTCAGATACCTCCAGGGTACTGTTTCACTTGGACTTTGGTATGCAAGGGAAGCTGATTTTGCATTATGTGGTTATTCAGATGCTGATTTTGCTGGATGCAAAATAGACAGGAAGAGTATATCATGAAACTGTCAGTTTTTGGGAGGCAGATTAGTCTCATGGTTCAGCAAGAAGCATAAATCTATTTCTACTTCAACTGCTGAGGCTGAATATATTGCACCTGGGAGCTGCGGTGCTCAGTTGTTATGGATGAGAAATCAGCTCTTGGACTATGGATTATCATTTTCAAAAATTCCTATTTATTGTGATAATCAAAGTGTTATTGCTATGACAGGAAATCCGGTGCAACACTCTCTTACTAAACATATCAGTATCAGATATCACTTCATAAGAGAGCATGTCAATGAAGGAACCATAGAGCTTCATTTTGTTCCTACTGATCAGCAGCTGGCTGATATCTTCACAAAGCCATTACCTAAAGCAACGTTTACAAAGCTTGTAAATGAACTTGGTATGGTTAGTTGGGACAAATAAATTCTTTTCAATTTATATTTGATTAAATCATGATGTATATTGATCAAATCATGATATGTCATAAATGTCATTTTTAAATATTAAGCCAGGAATATTTAATGTATTTTATTTTATGCATAATGAATTAAATGAATTTATTTGCTAAATGTGCATGTATGAATAAATATATCATTGTCATCATTATAAATCAGTCTAGGGAGACGCGCCTCAATAAGGCATCTTTTGGTTAAAACATTAAGTTAACTTTTCACTTAATAATTGATCAGTCCTCTAGTCCTTTGATATTCCTTTGGCTATTTAACCGTCATTTCAGTCAGTCATATCATCTCCTATTCACACAAAAAATGATCCTCTCTCACTCATTTCTCACTATTTTCTCATCACAAAAATGGTTTTTTTCAACATGTTCATGAACTTTGAGAACTTCAACATCGAGTTCAGTTGTGATGATTGGCAGCATGAATGGCACATCACTGCCATTCCCGATGAGGTGTGGAACTTGGTTCCCCATGAGATTCAGAAAGATCTCATATTCTTTGAGATGGATTATCATCTCCATCTTAATCGCTTGGAAGAAGCACGGCGAGAGGCTCTTCTTCAGCAAGAACGGATCATCGGTCTTGCTGTGCTATTTGTCAGTAGTAGGAGGAACTAATCAGCATCAACAGCCTTAGTTCTTAGACCAAGACCGTTGATGTTCATCTTCTTAGATTAGGACTATCTTGTAACTTCTTTTGCATGTAATCCAAATATTTCATGAAATGTACTCTTCTGATATATTAATGAAATTTCTTTTGATTGCAAGATTTAGTCTATGATTATTTCGCTATGTATGCATGTGAATGTTCTTATTGAAGCCTATTAATCTTTACATTATCCACTTAAAATATATATCTTGATGATTATTTTGATTACAATTATGGTTTGCTAATAATTTGTGATGCTTTGACAAACAACTATTGAATTCGAATCGATATATCCTGAGTTTGTCAAATTCTGACAGAAACAAGGTCTCAAATACTGACGATAGGTTAGCACGTTCTAATTCAGATTATTAGTCTTAATTAATTTCTGAGTAGTTTTCTTGATGTAATTAAGTGTCTCACTTAATTATTGGTTAATGGTGGATTATCTGATAAACAAATTTCTACAGTTGTGTCTTGACATATCTGTATGTATTTTGTCTTTACTTCCGCAATTTACTCCACCGTCAAATTCTATTACTCAGTAATTGTTACCTGTTCAAAGTCAAATTCACTAAATTACCTTCTTCATATGAATGTGTTATACATACTCCAGAGTAGTAAAGTTAAAAAATCAGAAGAAATTTTGTGACATAATTCATCATACGCATAGTTTCATTGTGTACATCTCACCTATACTCTCTCTCACAAACTATACACATCATGACACCTTCTGAAGTTTCACCACTTTTCAGCCAAACCACAATCATTCATGGAAATACATTTAGTACTAACAATTACTTAGCTCTGCTTACACATCAGCAGCTACAGTCATCTTTTCATGATATTCAGGATTTTGTACTTCAATGTCCAATAGGGTATGCTCTTACGAATCCTGTCAAGATGTCATACAGGGCTGTCATGCAGATATGGAATACAGCTTTGGTAAATTAAACAAATAGTGGTTTTTCTTTTGAATATGAGGGCCAAAGATATAAAGTTGATGCTGATATTCTGCTACAAGCCTTGAGATTTCCTGCCCTTGATGGTGCTCCTGATACTCATACCACTGAGCAGTTGTTCGATATGCTAAGGACTTTAGGCTATCAAGGAGAAATCACAACCATTGGAAAACTTGCAAGGACTAAACTGAAAAGAGAATGGAACTTTTTCTTTGATTGCATCAGTAGGTGTTTCTTGAATAAGACAACAAATTTTGATGCTCTTCCATCCACTTCTTTGAAAATTGGGTACTCTCTTCTTTACTCTTGTAATTTTGATTATGGTAATCAGGAGAGCAGATGCTTCAGGAGTGATAGGGTATATTAGATTTCTACAACTGATTTTCAATTTTTTATTCCCTAATGTTATCTTTGATAATGATGAATTACTCCCTATTTTTCAAATTTCTGAAAAAGCTATCACTGATTATATTAAAAGGGATGAAAAAAATAAATCTTCAGGACCTCCCTTTCTTCCTAGAGAGGTCAGGAAATTTCTGTTAAGAAATAGACCTACTCCTACACAAGTACCTGCAAATCCTGATGCTCACACCTCTGTCACAGTTCCTGATGCTAAGAATCAAAAAACCACCCATCTTGTTTCTAATCCAAGCACTTCTTCTTCCAAACAGCAAACACACCCAGCTTCTAAATTAGCCTCCTCTGTTGTCTCTCAAAAGACATCAGTTGTAACAAAGAAAAGGATGTTTAAGAAATCTGTCACATCTGGACAGAAAGCTAAATAAGCCTCACTGAGTGAGAGTAAGAAGAAAGAAGACTGTTTTCCAGTCACGAAAAGAAGACTTATCATACAAGATGATTCTGACTCAGATAATCAGATGCCAATAGGGTCTTTGTCAAAAATCAATAAATTCATTGATCAACATCCTGCCGGCTCTGTTGACACTACTGGAACCAAGGAGCCAACTACTGATGCTAGTGCTCTGCTCGACAAGCTTTCAGTAATTGAAGCAACTGCTGAACACAAGAAAACTGCAAAGAGCCGGTTGAAAAGAAAATGTGGAGAAGTATTTGGATACATCAAAAAGAAGAAAAAGACTCAGCCTCTTGCCAAGGATGTCAGAACACAAGAACCTAAGTCTCAAAGGGATTTAGCAATTGTAACACATCTGGTCACACAAGAACCATCTTCTCAAAGGGAAGATGCAGACACTGAGGCTGCACAAATTATTGTTAATATTGCTCAGAGTGATCTTATTGCTGACTCTGTTCAACTACTATAGGAAAAACAAACTCATCAGGAAATACTGTCAAAGGTGGATGCAATCATAAATGATCCTATTTTTTAGAAGAGCACACAAGAACCTTCACCAAGCATTGCTGAAGCAGCTCACATTTCTCAGACTCCACAAGAACCATCAGTTCAAAGTACTGATGCTGGTCTCTCACCTTCTCCTGACAGATCAAATCCTGATGTTACAACAGCTCCTACTCAGACTCATCCTTCAACTGAACTAGCTACTATTGATGATCCACTACTGATTGCTAGTTTACAAAAGCATCCTGATGTGATGTTTATTCCTCCACTATCCTCACTTCCACTTGAGGACTCACCTTCAGGTATTGCTAAATTCCTCATATATTCTCATATTTGTATGATTATAAATAGTCTCTTCTTAGGTTATCTCTATTTATATGACAAGCATACAACTCTTCTCAGCCATCTCTTATTTCTTTGCTAAATGTGTGATTGAGCCTTTCTGTGAGACTGTGTGAAAATATCATATAAAAAATAATTTTTTTTTGAGTAGCAGTCTCCTATACTGGCAAAAGGAGAGGTATCTTTGAAACAAGAATCTTATAAGTTTTTTTTACTTATAAAGTTTCTTTTGTGAGAATAACATTACTCTTAAAAGTAATATATTGTGTGAGAAGTGATGAGATCACTTAAAAAGAATGGAGAGATTTAGGTGTTACCATGTTTCTATTTCAGGATCTCATCAGCCAAAGGCATCTCTTGCAAAGAATTCGGATAAAGGCAAGGTAATTCTGCCTGATTCTGCAAATTCTTCTGGCGGGTTGTCTAATTCTGATAATGACAGTGATGAGGATGATTCTGATATAGCTCAGCTTAAGTCTGCAATTGATGCATCTAAGAAGTCCAATGTTGGTTCGTCTTCGTAATTTAATAAAAATCCTTCTTATTACAAAGTTGATGCTGAACATTTTCGACAGACAGAATGGGATTATAAATGGAAACTTGCCAATACTTCTATCTCATCTGTTATTGGCATGCAACATATTTATCATGTCTATGATGAAATTCAAACTCCTGATCTGAAGTTACATCTTAATGCCTCCAATATTTCTGTTAAAGGAATTCACTCTGACCTTGATGAAATGAAGAAGTCTCATACTTCTGTCAAGGAGAAAATTGATGGATTTTTGCTTCACACATCTACCTCAGCTGAATTCAAAAGTGCGAAAAATACTATCATAGATGTTGTTGAATCTCAACACAGCATGGCCTCTAGAATTTCCTCCTCAAAAGATAAGGTCTCTTCTATAGGTGACAAACCGGTTGCTCTGTTTTCTCTTCTTTCAAATACTGATGCCAAAAAGGGGGAGAAGATAGTTGCTACAAAATGTACACCAGATTCTATTCAAACAAAGGATAAAGATATTGATGGTGATGATGGTGATAAGAATAAGAATCTAGTTACAGATGTTCAAATTGCTTCTACTGCTCAACAACCTCAATATTCCAAGAAGTCTCATCTTTCAGGACAAAGGAAGTCTACTAGTGCTCACAAAGCCAAGCACAAGACTACTGCTGGTGCTCCTGAGGATGATGATGTTATAATCTCTAATTTAGCAGATGCTAAGGGGTTATACTTACTTTACAGGCATAAGAAAACAAGTGAAGAGATTGTCTTGTACTACAAAGATAAGAGGTTTGAGCAAAAGAATGCTAGGAGTGCTCTTGGGTATATAACTGAAGAATTTCCTGATCTAAAACCTGAAGAAGCAGTTATGCAACAAAAGGAGTTAATGGCTCAAATTGAAGTTGAAGCTAACACTTCTAAAGGAAGAGGAAAAAGAGGTGGAAGATCTACAAGAGCTAGAGAAAGAGGAAGAGGAGGAAGAACTTCTAAATCAAGTCAAGTGACTGCATTTAACTTTACTTTTCTGAATTTTCTATCCAGAGAAGGTTATGTTCCTGTACAAGGACATGATGAAGATGTAGAAGTTTAGAAAGCAGAAGAGTTGATTATATTAACGAAGAAAAGATCAGCCACTGACATTGATCAAGCTGATACAGCAAATCAGAATGTAACTCCTGATACAAACACAAATCCTGAGGTAAAAGCAGAACCCGATGTTATGAACCTGATAGCTGATTTTGACTCTGATGAAAAAGTGATCGAATCATTTAATGATTCAGCCCTTACTCCAAGAGTCACTCCGCATATTTCAAATGTTGATGAAAAAGAAAAGGTTGATAGAAGGAAAGCTGATCAAGCATGCAAAGAATATTTACAGAGAGTTTTAAAATCAAAGAGGGAGCTATGGCATAAAGCAAAAGGGAAGATTCATGATCTATCTACAAGTTATGCTCCTCTCAACAAGAAGGATAGAAGATGGAAAGACATTTATACATTCGATTATCCAAAAGGGTTCAATCATGTTGAATTTGTGTCAACAGGGTTAAGAGATTCTATTTCAGAACATGAAGATGTTGATAAGTCCATCAAGAAACCTTCTTGGGTGGAATACAATGAAAAACTGAAACTTGTCAAATCTCGAACCAGAGGAGGTATTGGTCATTCTGATATGGAGATTCTAAGATCTGATATGCTGGATACAAATACTCTGACAGAGAATCTTGGTGAAAGAGTTTCTCCTTCACATCTTGAGAAAGTTGAAGCTATGAAGATCGTCTATAGAAAGATAAATGATAATGATGTCAGAGAAGAGATTCTGTACTTTTTCAGGGATGGTAAAGTAAAGAGCTTTACATTACAGCAACTCTTAGTGAAGACTGTGTCAGAATTGAAATACATTCACTATCTTCTTAGAGTTGAGAATAGTGTCACTAGAAATTGGTCTTTTATGATACTTGAAGTCATCAGAAGAAGAATCATGACAAAAGATGATAAATACAATAGTGATTATGTTCTTGAGAACAGAACTTATATTGGTCAAGAAATGAAGATGAAAAAGGGAGCTGCAGTGCTACAAGTTTTTCTCAACAGTTTTCAGTTATCCTTCAGTCCTGGTCATGAAGATGTCAATTTAAGCTACATGTTGATTGGAGATCTTGGGATAAGCAAAAGCTCAATTTCTAAGTTTAGATCAGCCATCTATCATCTTGGAGAAGCACTGAAGAGAAGAGAGAGTTGAAGGAAAAGTTTTAAAGTCCTACGAGACAAGGAGGAAGAAAGATTAAAAAACTTCCTGGAAACAACTGTCAGTTATCTGAAGATATTGAAGTGAGCTTTACTCCTTGTACATTTGTAGATTGGTTTTGGCATCATTGAGAATGGAATTTGTGCTTAATTACATTAAGCATAAATTGGGGGAGATTGTTGCATACTGAATTCTCAATGATCAGAAGGAGCTCAGGATCTGGCTGTTTGGTGTCATCAGTATTTGATGTGTCGTCAGGATTTGACACATCATCAGCATTTGGATGTCATCAGTATTTGAAGACAGTCAGTTTAGAAGATTTGTTCTGTTCCTTGTATTGTGGAGTATATATCTTTTACGTCTGAGTTATAGGACTTTATCTATTCAGTTGAAGATATGTATCAGTTTTAGTTAGCTTTTGATAATGCATATCTTAGATTGATTTGTTGTAGTTGTTTAGTATATAAACACAGTTTAGGTCGTCACATAGTGTATCAATCTCGAGTATCATTCGACCGAGCAGCTCTCAAGAACATCAGTATTTCTTGAGAGAGTTTTGTAACAGTTTTTATCAAACATATAAAAAGTTGTTATATTTTATTACTTGTTCGAAACATTTATACAATTGTATCCAATCCCCCTTAAATAATTGTATCTTCACTGGGCAACATCATAAGAAATAAAATTCTTGAAATTTTAGATCTTGTAGAAATTGAAAAGTGCTCCAATCAGACAAGCACAATTCCCACAATCACTTCTCAAGTAAACTAAAGCTCAAGTAAACTAAAAGTCTTGAAAACTAGCTAATACAAAAGATGTACCCTAATCTAGCCCTATACAAAAGCAACTAATATAATTACTTACTTTAAAGATGACTCAAACTAAAGAATCAATCGATCTGTTAAAAAAATCAATTAAAAACCAAAATTTAAATTTTAAAATGAAAATTTGAAACATACTTACTAATTTGAGCGATTCGAGAGAGATTAGGCATCTTTTGCAACCAATCCACCAATATATAATCTCTTTTTGCAACCAATCCACCAATCTAAAGCCTCATTTGCAACCAATTAACTAAAAACAAAATCTAAGATTTAACCTAATTGAAAATCGACAATGGGGCTTTTGAAATCTATGATTTAGGGCTTTGAGCGAATTAAGGTTCAACCAAAATTTGGGGGTTTGTAAGATAATGTTTGAATTTAGGGCTTTGAGCGAATTAGGGTTCTTGAGTGAGTTTGTGAGTGATTGAATTAGGGGTTTGAGGAGTGAACATATGCGAGATATTTGAAGCATTACGAGCTACTTGGATTCCTTTAATCAACCCTCTTCTTTCATAACTGTGAATTAACATCGTGAAGCCTTCAATACATATCTGGAAAAAATAATATGACAAGGGATCCCCTTGCCTAATACCTCGATTCAGGATGATTGAACCAAAAGCCCTGTCAGCATATTTTATTTGATACTTGATTGACAACACACAGGTCATAAACAGTTTTACCAACCTATCATCAAAATCTATCTTGCTAAGAACAGCTTTTAAAAATTCATATTCCACTCGATCGTATTCCTTACTCATGTGAAGCTTGAAAGCCATCCATCCGGGTTTACATTTTCTTTTCCATTTCATGAAATACATTACCTCGTATGCCACCATAATGTCGTCAGTAATCAGTCTCCCGGGGTGAACGCACATTGCGTATCAGCTATAATAGTATCTAACACTAGTTTTAATCGGTTAGCTAACACTTTAGAGATGATTTTTTTAGAAAACATTGCAAAGAGAAATTAGCCAAATATCAGTCATGAAGTTTGGGTTTTTCTTTTTCGGAATAAGAACGATGTTTATTCACCTGACTTATAAGATTTCCGATTTCAAAGAATTTTTTCACTTCAGAGATGATATCCCTTCCAACTATCTTCCAGTATTTTTGATAAAATCCAGGGATCATCCCGTCTGGGCCCGGAGATTTCTCAGGATTCATGCTAAACAAAGCTTTTTTTACTTCATCGTCTTCTAGTAGAACAAGCATGCTCTCATTTTACATAGCTATGATTTTACTCGCTATGTTTTCTATTACTTCTCTCCAATCCGTGCTAGTTAGGATAAATAAATTTGAGAAGTACTGTGTCATTATGTCCTCCATCCCCGTGTCCCAACCAAAAATCTCACCAACACTGTTATGCAGAGAACTAATATGATTAATTTTACATTTATTCTTCACTGCAACGTGAAAGAATTTGTTGTTGTGTCCACCTTCCTTGAACCATAATTGCTTCCCTCTCTGTCTCCAGAATTTTTTTTAAGTTTACACTTTTGCTAACTTCTTTTTCTCTTCTCACGCTATATTGATGGATTAAGAATCCCTTCGCCCCCGTCATTTTTTTAATCACTCTTTTACTTTGATTTATTGGATCTTTGAAGCATTATCTTATTTCTTGTCCCCACACAATCAATTATTCAGCACATTGTGTGATCTTTTCCAGTCGATAGCTATCAGGATTTTTGTTCCAGGCCTCCTTAATTATATGTTTACAACTGGGTTCTCGTAGTCAGGCGTTCTCAAAGTGAAATTTTCTATTGCCTTGAAACTGAATTTGCACACTGGACTCTAGCAATAATGTACAATGATCATAAGTGATAACCTCTAAATTCGTACTACAAGAAATCTGACATTTGCCTACAAATATTTTACCTACCAATATTTATTGGTAGGTAAAATGTAGTTTTACCTACCAATATTTATATGCAAAATATATTAGTAAGTAAATATTACATATTTTTTAGAATTTTTTTATTTTAATTTTAACATTAATCTCTCTGCAACTATCTATTATGTTTTCATTTTCTTAAGCAAATAAATAATAATGTGTAAGGTGATGTGGAAATACTATCTCAAATATCCTGCTACAAATAAAGTGAAAATTTTAAATAATTTCCATCTCATCACCCAACTAAACATATCGAGTCCCATCTAAAGCAATTAAAAAATAAAACTTGTGTTCTTACTTCCCCAAAATTGACACCTGGTTTGCTCTGCACCCACAACCATCCAGGCGCTTCCCCTCCTCCTGCCAAAAAGGTAATTATTTTTTCATGAATTTCTCTTAATTACTCATCTAGATATATGTATATATATCAGCGATTCTGAACATTAAATATGGAGATGAATCATGATTTTCTAGTTTAATGGATAAGTTTATGGGATGAGATTTTGATTGAGTTCATGGGTTTTTCACAAATGTCAATTAAACTTTAATTCTTGATATGCATAATATGTATATATATATTATTGTAATTATGTATATATATTTGTGTATTATGAGAACTGGGATATGTGTAAGTTCAACGGAAAAGAAATTATATTATTGTTTGGTATAATCAATCTGATATGTAGAATCTTTAATTAACAGAATTTAAAATAATATTCATGTTAGACAATATATGTTTGCATATACTTATGTTTGCATTTTGTGATATATGCCCCTGTTTTTTTTTGTTTAAGAAATTATATTGCACTTACATGTTTCTATAGAAAAATTAAGTTTATGAAATTAGATTATAGTTGTACTTTAAATTTAAAATTAGTTATGTCAGATAATTTGTGGAGTGAGGAACTGAAACTTGAAATATTACATGACAAATACCAGGGTACAGAGTCTTTGTTTAGTATATAGACTACCCTGATAACCAAGAACCATCCAACTTTATATTGCTATATGCCCATCCAGTTTTTTATTGTAAACAATGGTCTTGGAAATTGCAATTTTTAACTAGTAAATTTTATTTAGTTTTTTTTGTTGTCATTCCTGCAGTGAATGCATATTGTGATGTATCTTATTTGTTTATTAAAAATTGATTGTCTTTTTAAAAATTAGAAATTGAATTTTCTTGTATGTTCTATTTTTACTAATAGTTTACTTGTTAAAAAAGTACTTTAAACTAGTAAATGTGATCCTTGCTTATATATTTGTTTAAAGGATGTTGGAAGTGAATAATAGACTGAGGTCAGCATAAAAATATAATAATTGTATACTTATGTTAATTGTATGTTCTTTAAAATTTTTTGTTTATGTTTTTTTCTAAAAAGACTACAAAACTATTTGCTTTAGGAAGGACATGGATCGTTCATGTATAGACCTACCGGATAAGTTATCAGAGGAATACGCAAATGGTATCACTGATTTCATTAGTATGGCAAAGAAGTTTATAGACTCTAAAGGGTTGGTGTTATGTCCTTGTTGTCGATGTGTGAATAAACAATCACAGAAGATCAATGTGATTAAGTTCCACTTGGTTACCTATGGTTTTTTAAGTACTTACAAGAAATGTTGTTATCATGGAGAAAAAATTGATCAAATGAAATAAAAAATCATATTTAATACCCAAGATGAAGATGAGGACATAGAAAGAGAACAAGATGATTTAGCTGCAAGTCTTAATGATGCCTTCAACAATAAGTATTTTTGACATTGGTCCAACTACTGATTTTGCTGATGATTCTCCATTTAACGTGGATGATAAGTATGATTCCTTGCTTATATCTCTTCATATGCCTTTATATGATAATTGTAAAGAATTTTTAGTCCTAAGTGTTGTGGTAAGGTTAATGAATGTTAAGGTGCTTAACAAACTGGCAGATAAAGCATTTAATGATATGTTGAAGTGTTTCAAGGCGATGTTGTCTGAAGGTAATAATTTTCCAGAGGACTATTATCAGACTAGGAAGCTTCTTTGTGATGTGGGCTTAGGATATGAACAAATTGATGTATGTCAATTTGATTGTGCTTTATTTTACGGTGAGAATGCAAATGCTTTGTTATGTCCAATATGTCAGTCAAACCGTTATGTACGAAATAAAATCCCACATAAAAGACTTAGATGGTTCCCACTAAAGGCTCGACTCAAAAGATTGTTTAGCTCTAAATTTACTTCAAAAGACATGCGATGGCATAAAGATGTACGTAAAGAAGAAATCGGTGTGTTACGTCATCCGGCTGATGGGATGGCTTGGAAGCATTTTGATAATACATACCCTGACTTTGCTAAAGATTCTAGGAGTGTTCGAATGGGGTTGGCGACGGATGGGTTTAACCCTTTTTCAAACCTTTCATCAACCTATAGTTTGTGACCAGTAATATTAATTCCATATAACATGCCACCTTGGGCTTCCCCAAATGGTACAAACTATCTAATGTCTTTATTAATTCCAGGTCCTAGATCTCCTGGAAAAGATTATGATGTGTTCTTGCAGCCATTAATTGATGAACTTAAGGAGTTATGGGATGGAGTAGATGCATATGATTCATATGGTGCGTGTACTTTTAAACTTAGAGCTGCAGTATTATGGACAATTAGTGATTTTCCAGCTTATGCCTAATTATCTGGATGGAGCACTGCTGGAAGATTAGCATGCCCGGTTTGTTTAGAGGATACTAGATCTCGAAGAATCACTGACAAGCAATTTTTTTATAGGACATCGATGTTATTTAAATGTGAACCATCCATGGCGAAGGAGCAAAGAATATGATGGATCTACTGAGTTACGTGGTCCTCCAAGAAATTTTACAGGTGAAGATATTTTAAAACAGTTGGAGGAAGTTCCCACACGTACAACTGGTAAAGCACCAAGTAATTCTTCAAGAAAACGTAAACGTGGGGCTAAATAGTTAAATTGGTGTAAAAGAAGTATTTTGTTTGACTTGCCATATTGGTCAAAGCTCTTGTTGCGGCATAATCTTGATGTGATGCATATTGAGAAGAATGTATGTGATAACATTATTGGTACACTTTTAGATATTGAAGGTAAATCAAAAGACAATTTAAAAGCTCGTAAAGATTTGGAAGATTTAAACATTCGTGAGGAGCTTTGGTTGAAAAAGACAATTAATAATAAATATGAAAAACCCCATGCTAGTTATACTTTTACTAAAGAAGAATGCAAAAGTTTTTATCAATTTATTAGAAGTATAAGAGTACCAGATGGGTATGCTTCAAATATCAGTCGATGCGTTACCGATAATAACAAATTCAAAGGATTAAAAACTCATGATTGTCATGTTTTACTTCATAAGAAATTACCCGTTGCATTACTCCCTTATCTTACGAAGAATATACGTGGTACATTGATTGAGTTATGCCAGTTCTTTCAAAAATTATGTTCTAAAATAATACTTATATCTGATATTGAAGAATTGAGGCAAGGAATTGTTATAATTTTGTGCAAGTTGGAGAAGATATTTCCCCATCCTTTTTTACTATTATGGTACATCTTTGTGTACACCTGCCTGATCAAGTGTTATTAGGTGGCCCGGTTGCTCCAAGATGGATGTTTGGCACAGAACGCCACATGGGTTTGTATAAACGATATGTGAAAAACATGGCTCGACCAGATGGTTCAATTGTTGAAGCTTTTGTGGTAGACGAAGCTGTAAGTTTTTTATCCAGATATGTTTCTAATATAGAAACAAGATTTAATAGACCTAAACGTAATTGGGATTTACCTCTTCCAAATCATCATATGGACATTTTTAAGTCCAATGTCCTTCCATTAGGAGCAGCTTCTATCAAATTGCTACAAAATTGGAAGAATATCATTCAGTGGTATATATTAAACAATTCTGCGGATGATATCCAAGAATATTTGGAGTAAGCAATGAATTGTATAATTTTATTATTTCATTTTAAATATTTAAATATACATCTTATTGAGATTTACTACATTGTATGCAGTGAGCACAGAAAGTTATTGCAAGAAATAGGCATTTCATATTCAGATATTGACGTGAAGCAAAGAGAAGAATTCCCATCTTGGTTCAGAATAAAGGTCAGAATCTGTTTTAATAATATATTAACCTGTTATGTGATCATTCATAAATGTATAAATGTCTTTTTTGCTTTTGTAGATATCTCAAATGCAAGTGCAAAATTCAGCTGTTATCAATGATGATTTGTACTCTTTATCTCAAGGTCCATTAGAACGATATCATAGTTATCAAAGTTGTGTTGTAAATGGTGTTCGATTTCGTTGCAAAGAGTATGATGATACTCTTAAAACACAGTGTTCTGGAGTTTGCACAGAAGGTGATCATGAAGATGAGAATCTTATATATTATGGGGTCTTGATTGAGATTTTAGAATTGTCATTTCTTTTGGATCGGAAAGATTTCTTATTCCGCTGCAAGTGGTATAACTCTAGTCTCAAGTGCAGAACAATCTACGTGGATAATAATCTTACGTCCATTAATACATCAACTGATTGGTACACTAACGAACCTTTTATTTTGTCAACTCAAGCTCAACAAGTCTTTTATCTCCTTGATATGAAACGTGGTTCAAGTTGGAGGTTTGTTCAAAAAGCAAATCATCGTTCCATGTATGACATTCCTGAAACATCTGAAGCTGTTAATGATTTATCGAATAATGATGTATTTCAAGAAGAAGAGTCGGTTCATTTGCCATCTTTTCAACCAGTTGAGGATTCAATTGAAAGTTCATCATTAGTTCGACGAGATGTTACATCTTTAAGTCTCTCCGATGAACTTGTTGCTGATTTATTTTCCAAAAATGAATATCAATCTTCTCGTGATGATGATAAACTAGATGGAACTGGAGAAAATGAGATTTACGATGATGGAAATATATTCTTTGATGATGAATTAATTTTTTCAAGCGACAACGAGGATGAAGAGACTGAAACAGAATTAGATTCCTGATATTATGGATTCTCAGGTAATTGCAGTGAGGTTATTTAACTACTTTCTTTCTAATATTGCATAATCCATTAATACTGGTCTACTGCTTTCCTGACCTTTTATTTTTTATGAACTTACCGTCTGTTACAGCTTTAGTTGTAGTTGGTAAAGTTTCACTTGTCTCTCTGTTGGTATTGAGGATAACTGTGAACCAGGTGCATAGTGTTTATATACTTTATCTGATGATAAATCTTGTTGTCCGCAGGCTATTGAATTTATCATACAGAAGTCTGAAAATGAGCAAAGTATGTATGGTAGAGTAACATTTATTTTTTATCTTCACTTGCATCTCTATCTAATGTTTCTTTTTTGGGCGTACATAAATTTAAAATGACTATGAAGATGCTGGCTGTTTTTTTTTCTGGGAGTTTGCAGGCTATGTATTTGATCTGTTGGGTTGTGTTTTAATAAATTTTACAAATCTGTATGTCTGCAGCGTTGCGAGAGGCGAGATTATTCTCATTTGTGCTCTTGTTTCGAGGTTCCTATGCAGGTGGTTGCGTCACAGCAATGTAAAGGCTTATAATTAATAAGAGTCTGACATTTTGGTTGATGACTTGTCTCAGAACTTTAAATATCAACTCTTTGATTTAATTGTGCTCCTAATATTGTTAAATATGGATTTTGGGAGTGTTTTTATGCTCAGTTTTATTGATCAGCACCTCCATGGTTTTTCTGGTTATGTGGTTGTGTTCCATTGATTTTTGGTAATCTTTTGGAATTATGCAGGTTCAGAATAGTCTGCAATAACTAGTTTATTATGTACTGGATAGGAAAATTACTGTTTGGCATCTGATTTTTATCGTTTTGCTATTCTTGCTATTCATGCGGCAAGTTATCGTGAGGACAGGGGTTGATACAAGCTCCCCATTTAAGTAGACATGTATCTTAGTCCACTATTATAAATTTATATCTTTGAACAAAAAAGACATTAATTTATTAAATTTGTATGCTACAAAAAATATCATTTGAGATATATTGATTAGTTTTGTTATTTTCAACTATTTTAATTCTTATTTGTTAATGAGAGGAGCAATAGCTAAAGCGGTAAGATTTAAGACCTAAGTATTTTATAAAAAAAACTTTTATTTGTTAATATGTCAAATATATTAAAATTAGAATTTTGTCTTAAAATATTTAGTTCTAATATTTTTAGAATATGCATATGAAGAACTACTGTACAGGTTTTACAAATTAATAATGGGACCCAAATATGGAATATTCTTACATTACATTTATTCTATATACCATGTTTTACCGTCTTTGTCAAACTTACTAGATTTTTATCGTTAAATTGAAATATTATAATTTAAAAATATTTATAATTTGAATTACTAAAAAATTATGTTTAATTTACCTTAAAATATTTTTTTAAGATTTATAAATAAATATTAATTTCTCTAATTATCTATCAAAACTTGATCAAGTACAAATTTGTCACAAGAGAACACTTTAGTTTAGTGTTAAAAAGTACAAAATTCTTTTCGGATCTTTCTCTACTAAAAATTTGGTATAAGATATGATGACGCGAATAATTAGTGTTTGAATATAATATTTGGTACACCTATACAAAAGTACACGAGCAAGTAAAAAAGGGAATATAATTAATATCGAGTTTGCTTTTTCGATATAAATACACGATACGAAACCTAAATACATGAATAATTAACTATTTTTTAAAAAACATTATATTTATATATTTTATAGAAATGCACCTTCAAATAGCTTGTGCCAGATGATGACATTGAAAGTATACGGTAAATCTCTTTAAAGTAACAGACTTATGACTGAGAAAAATAATCGCAACTGAAAATTTATGGTCCTTACTTTTTGTTGTAACCGGAAAAAATATTATTTTCACTAAGTTTATGACGCGAGACGATTTAATGTTAATTAGTGCATTTTTGAATAATTGATATTTAATTTTTTTTTCTTATCTAAAAAGAGCTGTTTTTTTTAAAAAATATCAAAGTGTATGAAACATGGTTCAATATATTTTGTATTCAGTACTTAGCTGTTTTTGAATTTATTTTTTTCGTAAAATATGGTTTGTAACTTTGCAACCAATGTACAACTGAAATTACCTCAAAGCCCGATTGGAAAATTAGCTTTTTGGCCAAAAATAACTTTTATAATCAAATTAGAGGTTTAATCATATAAAACCTCTAATATTAGTGTTCGGTAATTAGCATTTTGAAATGGTTTTTTTTGTCCTAACAAGCTAACTTCAAAAAGCTACTTAGAAGAATTTCTTTAAGTAATAGAAAAAATTAATACAAATATTTATTTACCAGCAATTTTATTCGAGACAATTTTATTAAATCGGTAGTTGACTCAATTAACTAGTCAAAATAATTATTTCATATGGTTACAACTAACTAATAAGTACCTAATAAGTACCAAACAGGGTCAAAATCAATCACAAGTGCAGTTTTAAAATTTAGTAATTATATGATCATTTTTGTTGCTTAAAAAATTGCACTCGTTAAATAAAATATAATCTTAAGTGTAATGAATACCCATTTCAACTACAAACCTTATTTTGTAAATAGTAAAATTGAATAAAAAGTAGAACAGGTAAAATAACTGAAATATTTTTGGCTGCATTCGAGATTACTTCTAGTTATATCGAGTTGCAAAACTGTATTTTTGCAAAAATTTGAAAAATCGTATTTTTGCAATTAAAAAAACTTATTTTTACAAAAATAATTTTAAAAAATCATATTTATCGAAAAAGCTCAAAACCTTTTTATGCACCCATCATATATATTAGAGGGAAAATTATTTTTTAGTTTGGCGCTCAACTTTCCCACCACTTTTCTTTATCATTTTAGATATCCTATACAACTATTTATGCGGCACATGTTTACCAGGATCAGTTAATATCAAAAGTAAAGTTATGATAACGTTTATCACTCCTCAAATATATAGTCTACGTTCTATCCCTGCCAGTCCTTCATTCATCTTTCAACTTCTAAAACTGCTTATAACTTGTAAGTTATCTTTCCATTTTCTCTGTTTTCTAATCTCTCTCACAATATATATTAACTTATTCTATATGTATAAGATATCATGCCACCTGGAAGCAGTAAAAGACGATATAGTTTGCCTGGAAAACAAGAATTGCCTATCAATGATACTAGTGCTTTTGTCGCAGAAAGAGAATTCATTAATGATTCCGCTGGTAAAAATCCACAAGTTTCTCGTCGCATAACTCGATCTAATGTTCAGAGCCAACAAGTTGAATCCACTGCACAACCTATGCGTAAAGGTAAACATAGTGGAACTAACATACCTCGAGTGGACAAACTGAACAACATGAGGCCTCTAGTGTACACAGTGAAGAACCAAAAAGCACTATGTCTTCTCAAGCACGATCTGGTAGTATTTTATGCAGTATATTTATATTATATATACAATAGCTTACTTCTTATTATGGAATATATATCCATGTAGATCAAAATGTAAGGCACAATCCCCATAAAGCAACTCGGGGTATGACGACTTCGAAGATGGCTAGGGCAGCCTCAACAGGAAAGATGTCTGTAATTTTTGATGCAAATTGCAGGCAACCAATATGTACCAATACTGAGAGGTTAATAATGAGATTGGATTTATTGTTCGTAATCATAGAACATTTTCTTATAAAGATTGGAGACTAGTCCCGGAGCACATTAGAGCACCATTGTGAAACTATCTCCTGGTAAATTCTTTTACACTTGCTATTTTATACATTTGGTGAGCATATAAGTTACACATCTGCCTAGAGTACAATCTTTTTAGATCTTGTTGGTTTATCTTGTATTCTGTTAACTTTTTCCCATTACATATTTATATAAAGATTGATTCATAAATGTTTAAACCATTGAATGTACTATTCATAGAGTTTTTTGTTTTACAGGAGAATTTTGACGTTGACTTACGTGATGAGACAACTAAACTATGTATCGATGAGCAAATGAGGAGAGCCTGGAAGAACTATAAATACAAGTTACATTCATACTTCAAATCTATTGGGGGTAAAACCGATTTGGTGACGGCTAAAAAAAGCGACATCCAGACTTCAAAGATAACCAACAGGAAGAGTGAGAAAGGCTATGTGATGGCTGGAGTTCAACTCAATTCCAGGTTACTTGTATTTTGTAAAAATAATCACTATATAGATTTATTATATGCGTTAACAATATTTTGATTTCCTTTTTTTATCAGGAAAGAGCTTTAAAGAATACCATCAATCAATCCAAAAAAAATGGAATTCTAAAAATGGGTCAGTTTCCACAGTGAGACATCATATTCGACGTGGTATGGAATTAAGCTCTTCAACCGGACAAATTGAGACTTGGCGTCAAAAATTATTTCGATGAGAATGGATGGACCGGGCCAGAACTTGAGAATTTATATATAATTAGTCGTTATCTAGTTTTCAACTCACAGGTTATATATTCTACTTATGAACAATGTTATGAAAAATGTTTTGTGATGCTTACTCTAAGTAATTTGTTGTTTTAATGTATTATACTTACCTATATTTCACTTTACTATAATTGTTATCAATTTAATGTTATTAGGGGATATGATGAATCTAAGAGAAGCATATTCACCGGAAGAATTGTTGGACAAAGAAATATTAGAAATGGTACTTGGTCGTCAATCTGTATATTTGAGAGGATGGGGACGTTCTGCTAGGAGCAAAATTGCAAAATCATCTCATGAAACTAGTACTCAGACTAGCCAGCCAACCTATCAAGAGATGGTTGAACAACTTACTGAAGCCAAAAGTCTTCTCACTAAAGTTGTTGACATTCTACGCAAGAACAACCTTATGCCACAGTCTGCAAAATCTCCAACCAATGAAGTATCTGATGGTCATATGGAAAATCAGGATGATTTCTAGATTTAAATTTTTTGTTTTTAAGTATTGTTTGAACATTTTAATTTATGTTGCTCATTTAACTATTTAGGTTTTCATGTTTTTCATTTCACTTCGTTAAATATTAATGAAATTAATGCTTAGTATTATTGTGATTATATTTTTTTAGCGAGTAAATAAATAAAAATATAAAAAAAATAAAAAAATTAATACATCAAAATATAATAAATAGCTAAAACTAGAAAAATTATAATTGGCAAATAAAATAGCGCCATGTGGCTTATTTTCTAAACGCCAAGTATTATGACATGGTCCCCGAAAAATAGATGGAGGTGCCACGTGGCCATCTATGATGCGCCACACAGATGCTGATAACGTGTCACATGGATGATGACAAGATGCCACGTGACATGCCAACAAGGCGCCACATAGACCATCCTAGTCATGGTATGGGCCATGAACACATCAGCTGATGACTTGTTCTCATGTGGAGCCCATAACAATTTACTTACCAATATATGGATATGTAGGTAAATAGCCTTTCTCTACAAACTTTTACCTACCACTCTCTACCAATAATTTATTAGTAGGTAAATGTTATTTACCTACAAATATAGTAGTTTTACCTACATTTACAATTGGTAGCTAAAGACCAATTTGAACATGTTCATGAAATCTACATTTACAATAACACTGTATAACCTAACTCAATCCAATTGTCTGTTATATAGCCTCTCTCCCATGTAAATGAATACCCCAACAAATTCATATTTTTTAATTTACAGTCATCAGGTACCTCGTGGAATCCTTGAAGCAATCATTGTGGATATGGGCATCCCCCTCTTTTATCGTTCTGATTAAGGACATTGTTCATGTCACCTATCAAGCACCAAGGTGAAAGAGATGCCTCTAGTACATTTTTGGGTCCATAATATTTTTTGGGCTATTATTAGTATTATGCCCCATATTTGCATTTTCCTTTTCTTCAGATTCCATAACAAATTCAGTGTTTAAGCTCATGTTACCATCCAGGCCCATGTCATCATATGTACTTCTTTTTTTGGACTCTATAATTGTAATATCTTTTCTATTGTGTAGAGCTTTCAATGATGCATTTGTTGTGATTTTACCCCTTATCGCGCCAAAATATTTCATTTGAACTGTTTCCTTTCCGTGATATTCTCCCTTTCTAACAATATTCTGATATTTAAAAGTAAGTTTTGCCTCTTTGTTTGTGTTGCCTGTTGCGCAAGACATGCATGTACTATAACAAGACTGAGTCAAACTAACAGCCCTAAGATACAGTTGTATTGGTAATTAAATTTATATTTTGTATTGTATTAACTGAGTCTGTAAAATGGTTAAAAGATCAGATTGGAGTATTTTCTTGTAAACAGTTCAAGCCTAAGGAATAAACTCTGGAAGAAGATCAAGACAGATCATGCCTCGGAGAAATGATATAGAAGCTTGGAGTTGAATAAAACTGTTTTATGGAAAATATTCTAAGTCAAGATATCGACAAGTCACATATCAAGTCATATAGTGAAGTCATTCGAGAACTCCAGAATGACTTATCGAGAAGTCCAAATTGGCTTATAGACAAATGCCAGAGATATCGACAAGTCAAATGAAGATATGAAGATTGAAGATATCGACAAGTCATTTTATATATAGAGAACTTAGAGATATCGACAAGTTAAAATAAAGATATGAAGATTGGAGATATCAACAAGTCAATTCTCTCACTAGAGATCTCAGAGATATCGACAAGTCAAAATTTATATAGAGATCTCAGAGATATTGACAAGTCATTTCTACATGCAGAGTTTTGGAGACCTCGACAAGCCAAATTCACTTATAGAGAACTCAGAGTTCTCGACAAGTCAAAGACACTTATAGAGAACTAAGAGATCTCTATAAGACATTATACTTATCGAGATGTCAGTTCTATATACACCAAACTAGAGATCTCGATATGAACCTCAAGTACAGAATGCAGACAAGTTAAACATTCAAGATTATCAATCAACAAATGATCTAATCACTTAGATTGAAAAGTCTACAAAAGCAGCTTGAAGAGTGCAAGATCAAAGGCCAAGATTAACTGACAAATGAAAGTCACAGACCTACACGATTTGCAAAGATACACTAAGCCTTAAATAGAAAGATTTAGAGATAACTTGAAGTAGGGTTTAGTACATCTTATTGCATGTTGTATAAACCTGTGTTTACTAATCTATAAAGTAAACATTTGTCCTTTGTTTTAGTTTATATAAAACATATGTAGTTTTTCTTGTAACTCTCTCAAGGAAGAAGTTGAGTTCTTTACTTACCACGAACCCAGGATTTGTGGCAAAACACCAACTTGAGTCTAATACAAAATTAAGTAAGTTTTGAAATATTGCGTGCACTGTTCTATTTCAGCTAACATAATATTACTATATTTCTAATCTGCTTTGTTAACCAAGTAACAAATATTCAAAAAACCTTAAAAATATCCAAACCACATTCACCCCATGTGTTGTATTCATTACATAACAAGTGGTATTAAAGCAAAATCTGAAAGAAAACAGATAAAAATCTTGGAAGAATGAATACACAGAAGCTAAGCAGTATCAAGATACCAGCCTTTGACAGAGCCAACTATACATTAGGGAAAAGGAAGATGTTGTTGTTTATAAAGATGGCCAACCCATTATTGATAAGTGGATTTTATATCTATTTGGAACACTTCATTACAGGCTTAAGTTGGTATTTTGGACTCAAGTTATTGGTATTTTTGATAAGTTTTTGTGTTTGTGCATTACATGCACTAGTTGGAGGAAGAATGCAGCTTTTATTGAATATATGCTGAAAAGAGCCAACTATCTGAAGTCAAGGCCATTCCCAAATTATAGAGGATCTCGAAAGCTTCACGTGGACTGCTTATTCATCAAATTCTGATGAGTGGAGCAAAAGTTATAGCAAAAAGAAAAAAATTCAGAATTTCAATTTCAGTAGCACGACGCGCCCGCGCTTGTATGCGGGGCGGCCGTGCGAGATTTCCAGAAATAGCGCGCGCCCGCGCTGGTATGCAGGGCGTCCGTGCGGGTCCGTTCAGCCAAAATCTTGATTCGAGTCCGTTTTGGAGATTTTAAAGCCCACTTCGATCTTGAAGCCTATAGATACCCTAAATAAGACATTTTTAACAACAAGGAGATCAGGGAGAGCAATAAGAAGACCTAGAGAGCACGAGATGGCTACGCAAAAGAAGACTTTTATTTTCTTTAGTATAGTTGATACTTGGATGCTTGTTTTTTATTTGTCTTTGAACCCTAGTATTCTTATATTATTTTTTTATCATGCTTTCATTGAAACCCATGGTGACGATGAGTTCGGTTATGAACTAATCATTGTCATGGGGTTCTAACGGATTTACTTATGGATTTCTATAGTTAATTATTTTAATACCTAAGTGTGTGGTGATTTTATGATATCCTAGTATTAGTTGTCCTTATTCGTCTTATGTGCGTAGCTAACATATAAGATAGCGTGTTAATTTCTATTAAAGCGACATTGAATATAGAGGTTTAGAACTTGTCATGCTAGCATAGGTTCATGTATAATTATTATGCATGATTCGTAGGTAATTTTAACCATCTTACTTGCCCTATGTAATCACGATACATAACTTGCGCATTAAACCTTTATGTTGTCAAATTTTATAGACATATAGGGTCTCAACATAATTGGTGTATATTCAGCTTCTATCTCTTTTGTGGATGTCTGGTAGTAGGGTATTCATATAATGAAAGTTGGTGTTTACTAGTTTCATGTTATCTGAGTAGTTGTCATCACCATTACATGCTAAGGTTAAGAACAATGACTTTGAATGAAGTATTTAATGAAGTTAGAATCCCATGTTTATTCTGATATAAGTAATTCAATTTTAATTCTCTTAGTTAATATTATGTAGTATAATCTCTTGGTTAAATCAAAACCCAATTTGTTATTTATCTTAGCATTGAACGATAGCCATATCATTGTTGCATAAGTGCATAAATTGAATTTAACCTAAACCAGTCTCTGTGGGAACGAACTAGTCCCTTCTCCACTGGAAGAAAGTAGATGATCACGTAGTGAGCGGTTCTTTCGGGCGGGAAGCAAGCCGAAAGAATTCTATATTACTTGGGAACGCGTATACTTGCGTGTAAATTTAGCGCGTATTTTCACCCCAACAATTATATGTTCAGATTCTCAAGAATGGCCCTTTCACTCCCATGGAAAGAGCTACAGATGGAGACATGGACATTCTAGCTCATTATGCTCCTAAGGATCCCTCAAAGTACTCTGAGTCTGAAAAGGAAAAAGTCTCTCTGGATAGTGGCTTGCAACTATATCTGATAGATTCACTTGACAATGTAATGTACAATAACAATATCAACTGTAACATAGCCAAACAGATCTGGGAGAAAACGGAAATTCTATGTGAGGGAACAGAGGAAGTTAGGTCAAATCAAAGGAGAATTTTGGTATCTTAGTATGAGGGTTTCATGGCTAAACCAGAGGAAAGTATAACGGATGTTTTTGAAAGATTCAATAAGTTGATTAATGACTTGCAGCTTCATGACAAATACTATGAAGCTGAGGGTTTAACTTGAAGTTTTTGCTCACCCTTCCTGACCATCTAGAATAGAAGATTTCAGCTATAAGAGATGGGAGAGACCTGAGCAGAATGACACCGGAGGTTTTATATGGTATTCATAAAACCTATGAACTGTAAATAATCCAAAGAAAGTCTTTAAGAGCTGGTCAAGGGCACATTATTGATGGATCAAGTGCACTAGTTGTTAATGACAGCCAGTCATTTGATGATGAACTAGAAATCCAGACTCTAGTTGTTTCAAGTAATGAGCAAAAGAACAAGGAACCACAAAAGCAAGTTATTCTTGAACTTAAAGAGGATGAATTATATACCTTGGATGAACTGGATGAGTTAGATCAGTCCATGGCTTATTTAGCAAGGAAATTATCTAACATTAGAGTAAAGAAGCCAAAGTTCTTCTAAAATAAGGGGCAGACATTCAACAAGGACAACATCTGGAAGGAAAAGGCACAGTACAACTCTGGCAGCAAAAATGGTTATAAAACAGGATCTATTGACAGGTCAAAGATCAGGTGCTTCAGTTATGATGAATTTGGCCATTTTGCTACAGAATATAGGAAGCCTAAGAAGGTAAAAAGGACAAGGCCTATCTTGAATTGGAGAGAGGCAAAGTATGAGGCTCTTCTAAGAAAGCAACAGGGTAAAGCTTATATTGAAGAAGGAAATAGCTGGGATGATTCAGATAATGATGATGATGAGGAAGTAGGAAAATATGCACTCATAGCCTTGGAGCAAGGAGAGTCATCCTCGTCAAAAACACAGGTACTAACTCTTACCACTATTGATTTAAATAAAAGTCAATATAAAGAGACTGTTGAAAAGATGAGAATAGAAATGTTCCACATCCACACTAACATGGTAGCAGCTACTGAAGAGGTCAGTAGGTTATCAAAAGCTAATGAGAAGCTTGAGAATGAGAAATAAGAGTTTGAGCTACTGCTTGTGGAACTTGAGACAGTCAAGTAAGAGAATGAATATCTAAAGAACAAGTTGAAGTGTGCTAGTGAAATAGAAGTTGTGTTAAGAGAAAAGATAGAGAAGAATGAGGTAAAACTGAAGTCATTCAGGAATGCATCTCAGCTAGTTGGTCAGTACCATGAGAAGAATAAGGCATGTGCAAACATAGATATTGGCTTAAACTATGATGCATTGAACAAAAACAAGAAAGTTGAAGGTGACAAAGGAAACGCAACTGTAAGTGAAGATGTCCCAACTATGCTGAGAAAGGTTGGTTCACCACTGTTCAAAGCATGTAAAGTAAATTTCAGTGAAGAGGAATTGATCATAAAGCAAGAACTTGCTGATGAGGACAAAGAAAAGAAATGCACATAAACAACTCCACCTTCTAAAACTGAGAAGAAGCCCGTGGTGGATCAAACCCCCAAAAAGCCAATCAAGGAGGTTATGACAGAGAATGCATGAAAGAAGAGGAAAAACAGAAATGAGAAGGTTGGAATAAACAAAAGCAAAAACTTTGCATTTATTGCAGATGCTCCTAGGAAACAGTGTCAAAAGTATGGCTCTGTTAATCATCTAACTCACCTTTACATAAAGGTTGTTAGCAAGCCAGGAGTGGGAGCATGCAAGTATAATGAAGCAAAGCCCGATGATCCATACTCATTCTGTGACAAGTTTGATTGCATACCTTGTAACATGAAAGTAATGACAAGTTTCTACAAGCTGAGTGTAGATCTTAAGGAAGTCAATATTGAGTCATTGGCTAAAAAGGAAAATACACATCAATCAATGAATTCTATTCTTTCTGAATCATCAAATTCTACTTCTGCCAAATCTGTTAACAAGAAGAAAGTACCCAACACTTCTTGGGCTGCTAAACACACTTAATCCTCATTATGTGCAGGGAAAAGGGAAGAAGGTCATATGGATCATAGACAGTGGATGCTCAAGACATATGACGGGTGATAAGGCCCTGCTATCATAATTTGAGGAAATGGTTGGCCCATGAGTGACTTTTGGAGACAACAATAAAGGTTTTACAATGGGATATGGCAAGATAATTTTTAAAAATATTATCATTGAAGATGTAGCACTGGTAGCTGGTCTTGAGGTGAATCTTCTGAGTGTCAGCCAATTTACAGATAGAGGATTCAATGTTTTATTTGACAAAGGAGAATGACTGGTGAAACTGCTTTGAAAGGAGCAAGGAAGGGAAGCTTATTTGTGGAAGACCTGGACTCAGCAAATGAGGATGGAATTCGTTACTTCTATACCAAGGCATCCGAAGAACAAAGCAAGATGTGGCATCTTTCACCTGAATTACAAGCCAATCAATATCCTAGTTAAAAAGGAGTTAGTGAGAGACATGCCAAATCTGGAGTTTGCTCAGAATGAAGTTTGTGAGGCTTGTCAAAAAGGAAAAATGAAGAAGTCAAGTCACAAGAGTAAAACTGTGAATTTCATAAGTGCACATTTGTAACTTATTCACATGGACTTATTTGGACCAGTTAATCTCCTGTCAATTTCAAGGAAGAAATATGCATCTGTGATGGTGGATGATTACTTAAGGTACACATGGGTAGAATTTATACATTCTTAGTATGAGACTCCACACATCATAATTGAACACATCAAGAAAATTGAGAAGCATGTTGAAGATCAGAATTGTGTGAGAAGATTGAGGAGTGACAATGGCACAGAATTCTGAAATGCAACTTTAACTGAATTTTGCAAAAACAAGGGCATTGTTCAAGAATTCTCAGCTGCTAGAACACCTCAACAAAATGGGGTAGTTGAGAGAAAGAATAGGATACTAGTAAAGGTTGCTAGAACAATTCTGCAGGATACCAAACTGCTAACAAGTTTTTTGGAAGAAGCTGTCAAAACTGCATGCTATACTCAAAAAAAATATCTCATTAACAAAAATCTTGGAAAATCACCCTACTCAGTCTTATCTAAAAGAAAGCCTATTGTGAAGTATCTTCATGTGTTTGGAAGCAAGTGTTATGGTTTAAAAGACAACTCTGAATATGTGGAAAATTTTGACTCTAAAGTTTTTGAAGTAATTTTTCTGGGATATTCATAGGAGAAAACTGCCTACAAAGTCTATGTGCTTGAACAAAGGAAAATTATGGAAAGCACAGATGTGACTCTTGATGATGACAAGTGTCTAGGCTTTAAATGCCTTGATGAAAATTAAGTCGAGACCCTTAAGTTTGAAAATATCAAAATTGATAGTGAATCTGAAGATTAAGCTGAAGCCAACAGAATAGATGAAGTGTCAACTGAATAAGTGAATCATGAGAATGGAAGATCATCTCAAACACCTGAATTTGATAGCAAAAACTCAGGGGGAGAAAGAGGAGGAAGATCTACAAGTCATGTCAATGGTGAAGAAAATGCTGAAAACTCAAGTCAACAAACTCACACCGGGAAATGGGATAGGAGTCACAAAAAGAGAAGCAATTATTGGTGATCCAACTGCTGGAGTGAGGACTAGAAGTGCAACTACAAATAAATGTCTTCATGCATGTTTTCTTTCACAAGTTGAGCCTAAGAAAACTAAGGAAGCTCTACTTGATCCTGAATAGATATCTACTATGCAAGAGGAGCTAAATCAGTTTGAAAGAAACAAAGTTTAGGAATTGGTTCATGCACCAAAGAACATAAGGGTAATTGGAACAAAGTGGGTGTTCAGGAACAAAATGGATGAGAATGGGATTGTAACAAGAAACAAAGCAAGGTTGGTTGCAAAAGGATACTCACGGGAAGAAGGAATTGATTATGATGAAACCTTTGCTCCAGTTGTAAGACTTGAAACAATAAGGATCTTTATTGCATTTGCTGCACACTCAAATTTCAAGGTGTATCAAATGGATGTAAATAGTACATTCCTTAATGGTGAGTTGGAAGAAGAAGTTTATGTGCAGCAGCCAACTGGCTTTGAATATCCATAATTTCCAGACTTTGTATACAAATTACTTAAAGCTCTCTATGGACTAAAGCAAGCACCTAGAGCTTGGTATAACACACTGTCTGAATTTTTGCTTAAACATGGATTCACTAGATGAACAATAGACAAAACTCTCTTCTACAAGCAGCATGGTGGTGATATGATCCTAGTTCAAATCAATGCGAATGATATCAATTTTGGTTCTACTAATGAAAAGTTATGTCAAAGATTCTCAAAGCTCATGCAAAGTGAATATGAAATGAGTATGATGGTAGAGTTGAGTTACTTTCTTAGACTTCAAGTCAGTCAAAGAAGTGATGGAATCTTCATCATTCAAACTAAGTATGTCAAGGATTTATTGAAGAAGTTTGGCATGGTTGATTGTTCACCTACATCAACATCTATGTCTACAGCTACAAAGTTGGATGAAGATAAAACGGGCAAAAGTGTAGACATTTCAGCTTATAGAGGGATGATTGGATCTTTTTTCGCATTTGAATGCTAGTAGACCAGACATTATGTTTGCAACATGCATGTGTGCAAGATTTCAAGTCAATCCAAAAGGAATCACATTTGATGGTTGTGAAAAGAATTTTTAGATATCTAAAGGGGACTCCAAACTTGGGATTATGGCATCATAAGGGAACAGGATTTGAAGTTGTTGGATACACATATGCAGATTTTGCTAGATGCAGGGTTGACAGAAAAAGTACTAGTGGAAGCTGTCAGTTTCTTGGACAAAGACTTGTATCCTGGTATAGCAAGAAACAACAATCAATGTCAACTTCCACATGTGAGGCTGAATATATAGCTGCTGGAAGTTGTTGTACTCAAGTGCTTTGGATTAGAAACCAGCTAATGGATTCTGGCTTAGTGTTACACATAATTCCAATTCTATGTGATAATACTAGTGCTATATCCATTATGGCTAATCCTGTTAATCATTCTAGAACAAAGCACATTGATGTAAGGTACCATTTTATTAGAGTTAATGTTGCAAATGGTACCATTGAGCTAATTTTTGTTCCAACAGAAAAACAATTAGCTGACATTTTTACTAAACCTTGGGATGAAGCTACTTTCACTAGACTTGTAGGTAAAACTGGTATGCTAAATTCTTCATTCTAAAGGCAAAAACTCAGCTAATATTTTGTAGCAGATTAATTTCTGATAAATCAAAATTCATTTGATTAATTAGAAATTAACTTGAATATGAATTATAAATATTTCAGATTTCTCTGCATATTTGTTTTTCATTTTACGATTGTAAACTTAAAATTTTTCAAAATTTAAGTAAACTGTTTCTTTGTTAATTCTTATTTTTGATATATAAAGTTAATAAAAGACAGACCTGAAAAGCAGGAAAAGTACATAAAGACTGAGTTCTCGATAAGTATAAATGACTTCTCGATAAGTCATTTTGAGACTTCTCGAAGTAGTTCGCTATAAGTCAGTTTTGGACTTCTCGAGTGGACATCTAGATAAGTTATTTTGACTTCTCGATAGAGTTCTCGATAAGTCTTTGTTAGACTTCTCGTGGACATCTCAATAAGTTATTATGACTTCTCGAATGACTTCTCGAATAAGGTCATTACTAGACTTCTCGAATGTACATCTCGATAAGTCACTTTATGACTTCTCGATAAGTATTGTAGAGATCTCGAGTGAATTATTTTGAGTTCTCTACAAGTACAATTTAAACTTATCTTTAACTCAGACTGAAATAATTTATTTAAAAAATTATTTCAATATGATACTTTTGAAATAAATTTGTTTTTATTTTATATTGATTTAATCAATAAAAATTTGAAATATTCAGTCCATTCTGGATAAATTGGGTATTTATTTGACATCTCGATAAGTCATTTTCTATTTCTCGATAAAAGTCGGGAAAATGATATATCGATATATATTTATTTTCTCACGTGACTTCTCGATCAAAAATATATCAAACGTATTATCCACTTCTCGATAAGTCATATTCACAAGCCTATAATACCCAGACTTCTCGATTGAGTGACTCTTTACGCTTTCGAGATCTCAATTGACTTAATTTCTCCAATTCTCAACCGATCTCTCTTGATTCAAGCCCTTTCCCTCTAATTTTTTCTTACCCACTCAATTTCACTCCTCTATAATGGCACTAAACAATGTTAGAGTTGTAATCCCCAAAGATGGAACCAACTATCTCACTTTTACAGATGCAAATCAAGCTCTTAACGGTTTCAAGGTGTTTGTTAAATTTTTGTCTGAAACTTATCTTACAGTAGCTCTAACTGCTAATCCAATTATCTACTTGGATATTCTACATGAGTTCTGGACAACAACTGTGGTGAGAACAGTTGTGCATGAAAATTCAGTTTTCATGGTGGTGAACTGCTTCATTCAAGGCCAACAGGTGGAGTTTAATGAGTAAGATGTGAACCAGGCTTTGGGCATTCCAACTGAGCAAATGGTGGAGGTTCCTACTCAACAGGAGCTGCCAGAGTTTATGGACTTTATCAGTTACAGTGAGAAGATCAACCTGGCCAGCATGAACAAGAAGAATCTGAGAAGGGAATGGTCATTCTTATTTGACTCTATCATAAGGGCCTTCACTTGCAGAACGACAGGGTATGACAACATATCAAGTGTGATCCAGAAGCTGGTGTTCTCCATGGCTCATAACAGGCACATAATTGTGGGCTTATTGATCCTTGAGCAATTTAGCACCAGGCTCACAATGCCCATAGCTACCAGAGGTAAGGAAATCTTATTTCATAAGTTTATAATGTCAACTTTAAATCATAAAGTTAAGGATATTCATTACTTAATGGTATAGATAGAACATTAATAGGTAATTGTGAACAAGTGTCCAAAGTTGTATTTGGATCACTTATTACAAAGAACAGGGTGAAGGTAGGTCTCAAAATGACTTCATTCATGATTGAGAAATTTATGACCTATCCTTACCCTATGCCTGACATGAGATCTAGTGCTATAATATCCAGTTCAGCTATGGCTCATGTTCCTGTGAAAGATAAAACACAGGATAACCAAAAGAGGTCTTTCCAAGCTGAGACTCTTCCTTATGTACCACTAGAAGCTAGGAAACCAATCACTTCATCCTCTCAGAAGGCTGAAGTTAGTAAAAAGAAGAGGAAGCAGACACCTTGAAAGTAGTTAGTGAGAGTGGTGAGGATAATACATAACCTGAGTCTCACATGGTCAGAAAACAAAAGAAGGTTAAGAAAGCTAAGTTGGCCACTCAATTGACCACCTCTGCACCTCCCAACATGATGCAGTTATAAAACAAGGAATTAAATAGATTCTAGAGGCATCTTCTGAATAGTGTGTCTCTATTGAATAAAGCATCCACCCAAATGCACCTTGTAAAGAGTCTGCAGCAATACTTGAATAAATTCAAGTGTATGAAAGAAGAAATAAGGATGACACACACAAAGAGAGCACATCTTTTGAAGCTCCCTATCTATTCAAGGGGAGCTGCCAACACTCAATTCTGAAATTCAAAATCTAATCTCTCATATTTCTTCTTCATTCAATCAAACACTTGAATCTGATTCTCAAGTATTTCCAACATCATGTTACATGGTTCAAGAGACTGTGCTCACCACCCAGGATCCAAATTTAGTTGATGAGAGGCTACATCCTGGGGTAGACCTTGATGACAACAACACAAACACAGGGATTTCATCAGTTTTTACTGAAGATGCTGTGGTAATTTCAAATGCAACTTCATGTGCAAATCAACCTTCACAGGTTGTAAGGTTTGAGGGTAGTACTCCTGAGGGGGGGCTATCTAAATCCTCTCCAATTTAATTGGAGGTTCCTCTTGAAGGAACGACTTTCCTCAAAACCCTAGCTGAAATTGCTCTCGCAATTGAAGCTAGAAGTTCAATTTCCAATGATCTTGCTATAGGGGAGGCAAGTAAATCACATTTTAAGTGACAATGCTTTGAAATAAGTACAAGGGTTTGAGGCTAAGGTACATGAGAGTAACCTAGTCAACTCCCCTCCAATTCCAATGAAGGTTCCCACCACAAATGGAGAATAACAAACTGTCATAACCACAATTCAACATGTGAGTCAAACTATGACATCTGTCGCAGGTGGTTCTATTGAGTCTCAACCCTCCACCTCAAATCCAAATGACCAACCATCTACCTATAGCCCTACTCAACAACAACCTCATTTGATTTCTCAGTGCTGCAGGAAGCAGAAGCTCAACCAACAACAATGAATGATCTATTGGTTGATCAGTTGTCTGGCTTTGCTCAAATTTTTCAACAGCTTCTTACATCAGATATTCTAACTAAGATTATCAAGGTATCATGCTTCCCTATCAGACAGATGTTCAAGAACATCAAATAAAGGTTATGAGTGAAGATGAACATGATGGCAACTGTGATGCCTGGTTGGATAAAAACTTCCATCTTGGGATGGATGGGGTTTTGGCCAGATTTAGAGAAGAGTACGTCACCATCCTTGGGAGCAATGCCAAGAATCTAAGTCCAAAAGAAGTCTATGATGCAATCACATATGTCTATAAAGCTTAATTTAAATCCTTTCACCTCATTGGTTAAGCTCTCAAACTGACTCTGAATGATCATCAAGACAAAACAAGGAAACAGGTCAAGGATAAGCTGGATGAGATCATTCCTTCTTAGGTGGAAATCAAGCAAAAATTCTCTAGATTTACAAATCAGATGGCCAAGTTTGATTTGTCATCTGTGGACAAGAGCATCAAGAATATGAGGGAATCTTTCATAGCCTTACATGAAGTTGTTCAGCAACAAATCACTAATAATAATAACATAAGGGTCAAATTGGATCAACTCCAACAGGCTAGATATGAGCCATCTGCTCTTTTTATGTAAGGAATTAGGAAAGTTGTGCAAGCTATATTTGGCACTCCTCTATCGTCAGCATCTCAACAACCACTATCAACATCCACCAACTTGCAAATTCAAGTTCTCCAATCTCAATGCTCTACTTTACAGTCAACGAATGAGTCATTGACAAGTCAAGTATCACAACTCACTGCTATGGTCCAAAGTCAATAGGCTGATATCCAAACCTTGATGGACTCCCATAAGCATCTACAAATATAAAATTCAGTTTCATTTGGAGCCATCATAGGAGAACTCAACATTCATTTTCCTGCACTTCCAAAAGCCGTTAGGCCTGAAATCCCTACACCTCACATCTTGCTTGCTAACAAGACTAAGGGGGAGATTGAGGCTAGGCTATTAAGATCAATCCAAGCATATATTTAAGCTTTTCAAAAAGGCAAATCCACGGAAGTTGATGTAGGAATGGAGAGGCTTATAAAAGTAGCTGAGGGACCTAGTCTAAGCAGAGAATTTAATGAAATTCTAAAGGCTCTCTGGGCTTCTCTAAATAATAACTTCTTCACATACAAAAAGGCCTTGGACAAGACAATAAATTTCATAAGGGTGATCTTGGTGACAAGGGATAACTTTCATGAGAAAAGGATTGTGACCAATATAAATTACTCCGGTGTGGATAGGTGTATACAGGTGTCCCTTAATTATCTCATAACAAGAAGGGCATCTGAATTGGACATCCTGATCAACAAAGTCAACAGAGTGATTCATGAAGACACTATCTTGCTCAATGAATTGAAAAAGGCTCAAGTAGCTACTTTTCTAGAAGCATATTTACAACCAAGCAAGGGAGCGGTATACATCTGTCCAACCACCAAACATTGTAAACATTTCCAGATTCCTAAGCAATGTGTCATGGCAAACAAGAAGCTGATTATAATTTTGGAGACAGACTTGAAGACAAAGCAGTATAAGACTGTTAAAGATGAAGACATGATCAAGCTGGGGAAATATCTGAAAAATGTGAAAACCAATTTTCCCAAAACTCAAATCAATAAGGATGACTTGGATGATGATGAGCAGGAGAAAAATGATCAAAAACCTTCTAGCTCAAATCCAAATCAATCCTCTAACGCAACTGGCAGCAAAGAAGGAGACAAGAAAATGGATGCTAAGAAGAAGGGAAATTATGAGAAGAAATGTGATGAAAGAAGGAGGATGGTTCAGGAACCAAGAAAAATGCCCAATCAATTCAAATCCAACTTTCTCAAGCCACTAAACCTACAAGCTCAAACATTCAACTATCTTTGACCCCTAAGCCCAAGTTTTTGTACAAGCCAACTGCAAACACCCTACTCAAAATACCAATCACATCTAGCCAATTCATCTAGAAGAAAATCACAAACCTACCCTCATTCAAGCCACCAATCAAAATTCATTTCAAATTTGTTGGAAGAAAACCAAAGAAATTGCAAGTTACTGAAAGGGCTATCTGGAACTGTTTTGATCAAAATGATTTTCTGCCACTAAATTGGTGCATCACGGATGATGACTACTTTCAATAATTAGCTAAAGAAATAGTCAAAGTCTGGGTTGTATCTTACACATAAGTCAGAATATATTACCAGGATGGTACCTTTACTCTACTTGAAAGTAATTTAATGGGTACACTTTCAACCACAGAATTCAAAAGAGTGATTAGCTTGATGAATGATAAGGACACAATTACAAGGGCTTGGAAGGATGTGTTGTGTGTATGGGTGAGAGAAAGGGATGACAGAAATACAAAAGCAAAGGCTAAAAAGGTAGAAAAAGACAGAAAGTATGCAGAAAAAATTTCAAGACTTGAACAAAGATCAAATGAGCTCAAGAAAAAGGGGTTAAACAGAATTTCTAAAGATGGACACTTTCTGAACATAAGGTTGGCAGATTCTCAAGATTCAGAGCTGGTTACTTGAATGGTTATTCATTGGATGAGTGGCTCAAGCTTGTGGATTTCATGTAATGAATGTACTTCAAATGCTAGTAAATCTTAAGGACCTTATTAGAAAGGAGTCAGACTATGAGGATTTCATGTAATGAATGTACTTATCAAACTCATGTAATCACTCAATGTATAAAAGTTGTACTTGTATTGTTGTCAATTTTTATGTAATCCTTATTGTTCTATTGTAACTTGGGGTTAGTCTTGTTACCAATTATGAATTTGTGATAAGAAATCTTCTCACAAATTGGAGGAGATTGTTGTGCATGACATACATGTACTATAACAAGACTAAGTCAAACTAACAGCCCTAAAATTCAGTTGTATTGGTAATTAAATTTGTATTATGTATTGTATTACTTGAGTATGTAAAATGGTTAAAAGATCAGACTGGAGTATTTTCTTGTAAACAGTTCAAGCCTAAGGAATAAACTCTGAAAGAAGATCAAGTCAGATCATGCCTCAGAGAAATGATATAGAAGCTTGGAGTTGAATAAATCTGTTTTATGGAAAATATTCTAAGTCAAGATATCGACAAGTCACAGATCAAGTCATATAGAGAAGTCATTCGAGAACTCCAGAATGACTTATCGAGATGTCCAAATCGGCTTATAGAGAATTCCCAGATATATCGACAAGTCAAATGAAGATATGAAGATTGAAGATATCGACAAGTCATTTTGCATTATAGAGAACTCAGAGATATCGACAAGTTAAAATGAAGATATGAAGATTAGAGATATCGACAAGTCAATTCTCTCATTAAAAATCTCAGAGATATCGACAAGTCAAAATATTTTTAGAGATCTCAGAGATATCGACAAGTCATTTCTACATGCAGAATTTTGGAGACCTCGACAAGCCAAATTCACTTATAGAGAACTCAGAGACCTCGACAAGTCAAAGACACTTATAGAGTACTAAGAGATATCGACAAGTCAAAATGCTTATAGAGATCTTATAGAGAACTCAGAGATCTCGACAAGTCAAAGACACTTATAGAGTACTAAGAGATATCGATAAGCCATTATACTTATTGAGATGTCAGTTTTCTATACACCAAACTAGAGATCTCGATATGAACCTCAAGTACAGAATGCAGACAAGTTAAACATTCAAGATTATCAATCAATAAACAATCTAATCACTTAAATTGAAAAGTCTACAAAAGCAGCTTGAAGAGTGCAAGATCAAAGGCCAAGATTAACTGACAAAGGAAAGTCATAGACCTACATGATTTGCAAAGATACACTAAGCCAGAATTGGAAAGCTTAAGAGATAACTTAAAGTAGGGTTTAGTACATCTTATTGCATGTTGTGTAAACCTGTGTTTACTAATCTATAAAGTAAACACTGGTCCTTTGTTTTAGTTTGTATCAAACAGATCTAATTTTTCTTGTAATTCTCTCAAGGAAGAAGCTGAGTTCTTTACTTACAAAGAACCCAAGATTTGTAGCAAAACACCAGCTTGATTTTAATACAAAATTAAGTGAGTTTTAAAATATTGTGTGCATTATTTTATTTCAGCAAATATATTACTGCATTTATATTCTGCTTTGTTAACCAAGTAACAAAAATTCAAAAAGTTTTAAAAATATCCAAAACACATCCACCCCCCTATGTGTTGTATTCATTACCTAACATAGCCCATCGTGTATTCCCGTGTCACCGGATTCCATTCATTCTCATCATTTCCGTTAAGAAGCCATTTCTGGCCAATAGGCTTTACCTTCCTTTTGAAAGGAGCTCTCATCCATATGTCATTTTCCTGATTATTTTTGTTCAGGGGTATCAAACAGAAGGTTGTAGAATTTGTCTGAGTGTCCAACTATATCACATATGAAACATAACGTAGGCACATTTTCATATTTAAAAGTTATCCAATACCACTCGTCTCCAGCTTTTCTGATCTTCATTCGTCTTGTTAATGGTTTAGATAAATCAATGAATACACGCGCCTTCGTATATTCCCTCCATACTCCAACTAGATTAGTCTTGCAAGATTCCACAAAAGAGCCAATGTAATTCCCTACTTCTTTGATGATTTTCTCCGACATAACCCTATTTCAAGTCGTGGATTTGAACCCACGGGTCCAATGTATCTAGGATTATCCCTATCTTTCATCACTGCCATTATGAGTGAAAAAATTAAGAGTTTCCATCGATTACCTTTTTGATGTCAAGCTCGTGGTAGAATTGAAACAATAATAAATTTACGTCCAACTCTTTGATATACATACCAATCCCAGGTTTTCAAAGCTCAACCATAGTTTGCTGTATCGTTGGGAAATCCAACATGTCCGTCAACTACAAAGCGAGTCACCAAACATAAACTAGCATTGTATCCTGCAAATAGTTGTTCACTAATTGTCTTTTCTTCCCCTTATATTATTAAACCTCCTTTTTCTTCATAATCTAGAACGATATTGTTCATTACTTCTATTAAATTGCTAGTTGACGCTATAATATCTCTACACACATAGGACTAACAAGACAAAAAACTTTATAGACTGTCAGACCATGTAAATAGACTAGACACGACCCAATTATTTAAGTAAATCGAATCACATCTATAATTTATCGTCTTCTGTTTTCGCTATATTCGATATTTGTCGAGGAAAAAAATATTGATTATTAACTTGTAAGTCATGAGCTGAAAAATGCATGAATTGAGTCGAATTTATGAGTTAAGATTCTGAAAATGATTTTCAAATAAGCAAATGATGATGAAATTTGAAATAGTTTGTTATATTCTAGAAAATCTTGAACTTGTGGTAACAATTTGATATAATCGTAATTATTAGATTTTTATCTTGTGCAGGCGATGCTCTCACGTCGTACTCACGTGACAAAGATGAGTATAACGAGTTTTTTTAATGTAAATGCACTAGGGGTATTATTGTAATTACAGATTTATTTATCAAAATTACAATTCTGCCATTAAAATATATTGTGTACTCACGTAAGCCCCCTAAATACATATTTGTTTATATTATAAATAGTTTAATTGTAAATTAAAATAAATTTTAAAACAAACAGGTTTTTCGTACATGCATGATTCATAGTCATTTACCTTGCAGCTGGAGATGAAATGATCGAAAAAAGCAAAAGAAAACGGTAAAAATTAAAAAAGACGCTAAAGGGCAAGTCTAAGATCTAATTCACAACAATCTCCATCATTTTCTTGTGGGCTACCTTGTTTAATATCAATCCTTCCTTTACCATTACATTTACTTGCAGGAGCTGCAGCAGACAACTGAGAAATGCTAAAATCTTGAATTTCGAATTTCGGAATCCAACCCGAGTATTCCTGGTTACGATTCAGTATCTTCCTCCTCTTGCTCATGTTGTTCGTAGCAGCAGCAGCAGCAGCAGCAGCAGCAGCAGCAGTCGCTAATTTATTCAGCTCATTAATTCGACGATTTCGTGCTTCTCTGAATTTTTCTATCAGGGAGATGAACTTGTCAACCTCCTCTTCTGCATCTTCGTCGTCGTCGATCTTTTCTACTTTCGATTCTGAACCTTCTAAATATTTTTTCTGCTCCTCCATAATTTATTTCTAGGTAAGGCAAAATTTCTGTTTCCTTTTGTGTTGTTGATATTTTGTGAAGCTAACAATTTATAGAAACTCAAAAGTAGTTGCCAGTATTGCAAGTAATTAAAGTGTGACGACAGCTTTGCTATGTCATGAGCTTTATAAGATTCGTAATTTCAAAGTAATAATTTTTGCGACAACTTGTACCTAATTATTTTAGATATAGTCTTGGATATGACATATACTTGGTGATGTCAGAACATGTTCAGTTGATCTCACAACCCCCCACCCCTATTTTAATTAGAAAGTAATAGTTCTATTATTTATTAATTCATCTAAAACTTAAGGTTTGCCTTGATAAAAAGTTGATAATGTTCTTAAGTAACATATTTATTTTATAAAAAAATATTTCTATTAATCATCAATTATATTATTCAACCAATTAACAACATAAATTACTCTTTTTTTTGTCAGGCAACATAAATTACTTTTATTCAGAATATAACATGTTCAGCTACTTAAAAAAACCATGTCAGCATGAAATGGATCCAGAGTCTGTTCATTTAATGGCTTGGGCCTAGTTTCTTCGCAAGCCGAGTAAAGGGTCTAATGGCTCAGTTCATTAATTAATTAGTCTCTCGCTTGTTCGAAACAAGACCAACATTAATATCTAGATTTTAAATTCTTTTTAAGTAATTTTTAATGTTAAAACATTTGAAGGACACGCAAGTTCACCATCATGCAAGACTAATTTTTGGAAAAAAATTGTTACGAATTGCCATACGACTTGGCGAATGATATTATGTAATATTTTTATAGGTTATATATGTGTAAACATACATTATTACCTTAAAAATTAAAATACGGTCAATCTAAACATTTTCTATCGAATTTGGAAGCTCTAAAAACATTTCATCGTGCATGGTAAAATGTTCTTGGATTATCAAACACCCTTGTAAGTCATCTTCGTAACACAAATATTGAAGATATAATCGCCCTCAAAATCGTGATTTAAAAGAAAATAACGCTTTCACTTTGTTACGTATTTTTTTTATAAAAAAAATACTCGCACTCAAGATTCATAATTAAGAATAATTAAAGGTGAATTCTTGTTTAGCTAAAGCCTAGGAATACAAGTAATCAAGGTGGAAAGTTGAGGTCTAATCCCAACCCGGAAATTCTTTTCATCTCATCTTTCTCTGTTCCGTCATTGCTTTGAACTGTAGAACTAGACGTATTCACCTGAAAATCCTGGGGTTGGAATGTCGGCTTCCACGTGGCATGAAGCTGCATTCTTTCATCCTCAACTCTCCTTCTCTTGTCTCCCTCCACATTTTCCAGCTTCAAATCATCAGAACCATAGTTTACGACATAATCACGAGCTCCTCGAATGTTTTTTACGAGTTGGAAGAATTTCTCCATGTTTTCTTCTTCGTCGTCGCCATGATCTCCATCACATAGAGCCTTTCCTTTGTTTTTCCCACTTCTGGTTTCCATTTTTTTAGCTTAAGCCAAATGGCGATGATAGGAATAAAGAACTGTTTTTATTAGAGGATTTCAGGCATGTAAAGTTTAAGGCAAGAAACTTCTAAGCTACTTCCTTTCAAGAAATTACAAATCAAAATTATTACACAAAAAAAATCAGCAAACGCTACTCAAGGGCGGACCCATAATTTCAATTTTATATATTCTGTTGCCTGCAGGAGTCTTAGTCAAAGCGTTTGTAAATTAGGTTGAATTTGATTTTATATCTTGCTTGGACTATAATATATGTATACTATACATAATGGAGTCGGTAATGTGAAAAAGGAATTGAATAGTGACTCTTGTTAACGGCGAAGAAATGATTATTTATTCTCCTTCCTGTCGTATCCTGTAAACAATTACTCTTTCCGTTTCCGGTTATTTGTATATTAATGGTTTGGACACGGAGGATAATAAATATAATAAAATAATAATATTTTTATTAATATAATGAGATCATAATGAGATCATAGACAAAAAAAAGAGTGTAATTTTATATTATAAAATTTATACTATTTTTGGTAAATTTGAAATGTATAAAATTGAATATAATATCCAAAAAAAATATATAGAAATGAATAAAACAGAAGGAGTGTTAAATAAATAAAACAATAGGATAATAACTTTCAAACAAACAACTCGTAATTATATCACCTTCGCTCTCTTAACAGTATGTAGTATGTTAGAGAATTCAAAATTTGTTGTGGAATATAAGTGGTGTAGTACTGAATTTTTATAAATACGAGAATCACACCAGTCAAGGGAGACGAAGCCGTGGAATTGAATATTACAGTTGTAGACGAAAGAAAGAATGAAATAATTTCAGAAGTGATATTATTTCCATGCCGTCGGCGGCAGAACAAAATTGAAACTTGTTCGCAGCACAAGGCACGCAATTGAACAAAGGTTGGAACAAATTGAAAACGACAAGATCTTCAAAACTAATCTCTACTCTAAAAAAAAATTATACAAGTATTTTAAAGACACCGAAATGAGTATAACAATGAACATAACAGTCGGCACGAAGCTTCGATATATTATATATAATCTCATAAAAGGTATAAATATTAAATATATGTATATCAAATTCCGTACCTCTGCATGCGAGTGTTAATTATTGTGTTCCCGTGACAGCTCGTTTTGATTTTATAAGACATTAAATTAATACAATTGTGCTAAACATTTTGTCCAATTTCTGAAGTTCTCAGAATTTAGGGAAAAATGTGTTTGCAGGGAAAAGTGATTTCTGACTCTATAAGTATTAATAAGTTTTATGAAATATTTGAATCAGTTATTAAAGAAATTAACAATGGTTTATTTGCTTAAAAAAAACATTAGGATTCGAATCCCGAACACCTTTTATCGCTTAATTCTTTTTAAGCATAATTTTAACACCCGGATTTGATATAAATGAAAGAATTATCTCTTTAACGGCCGCGCCAGCATATAAATATATGAAATTCGAATAGTGTAACAGGTACAAGTTTATTGTTTTTCTCGACTTAAATAAATAACTCTTGCACCATTTAGTGGAACAACTGGTCATTGCAAAAGAATACAAAAACATTGCTTCATTGTTTACAATAATTAGTATGCAAACCAAATTATTGTAAAATCTTAAACTCTTAAAACTACGCTCCAAGATCAGTTGCATTAAATAATATATGTAGCCAAATACCAGATGCCTAAAGTCACATAATGTTGGGTTCTTGTTATGTGATTTCAATTGCCGTTGATAAAGAAACTGATAACTATAACTTGCAATAAATGTTGAGACAGTTGAGCAAGCAAGAAAAATTCAAATCCACAACACATTGAAACAAAAAAAGTCAAGTAACATGAGTACATTAAGTTCGTCGAAAACACTTAAATTTTTGCACATCCATACAATTACAACTCTGTCCACAATTAGCAACAAGGGTCAGCATACCCATACGGGTAAATATTGAACACAACATTCCGGTTCTGCTACAGAGAAAGAAGAAAATAAATACATAGAGACTACAAGGAACAGATAAGGAAACAAATTGAGTCGTCAGATAAGAGAGCGCAGATATCTCATTTCCGCAGTAAAGTACATTTTTGCGAAAGCGCAAGCCTTAAGAAGTAAAGAATGCACTTTGCTTTCTGGCGTGCTCTGGAATAAGCTTTCCCAGCATCTCTGGTGCGACCTTCTTCAGCTCTAAACAGCAGCAATAATTAATATTAGATGAGGACACGATCAGAAAAAAAATAAAATCATGATCTGATAAATAATTACCGTGAGACTTAAAGTTGAAAAGAGGCGGAAGAAATCGTCCATTTGGTAAGCGGGTGTTTGGATCACGAAGCTCATCAAAGAATGGATGTGTCAGAGAATCCAACTACACAAAGAGTATTAGCACTATCAATTTCATTACCGCGATAATAACATCAGCAGGAAATAATAACATCAGCAGGAAACAGGTTTGTATAGGAATTGTCCCCAGATACCTTGGGGTTGGAGCATGTATAAGTTCCAAGGTGAACAATGCAAACAAGAGTAAAAATAGTACTTCCTCGGTCTCTATGAATAGTTTACATTTTTGAGGAAGTGTCCGGCACGCATTTTAAGGTGCATAAAAAGTATAGTTATGTAACTTATTTTTACAATTTTCTTTTTCTGAATAAAAGTTGAATGTTTTAATTTTCATTTTGAAAAACAAAATTGTAAAAAAAAATTACAGAACTATACTTTATATGTACCTTAAAATGCGTGTCGAACACTCTCTAAAAATGTAAACAATTGAAAGGGACGGAGAGAGTAGCATAATGTGCTTAATCTTATACTTACAGCTGTGCTCCTAAGATTTGGAGAGTATTGTAGCAGTCTTGATACCAGATCAACAGCCTCTGGTGGCATGCGTTTGTGGAATATCTGCAAAGAAAATACAGTCAACGAAACCTGCACAACTTGAAATGAAAGTGACAATGCTGGACAAATTAGATCCCTACCTTATGCCATGGATGCGCTTTTATCTGTGGAAACTTGAACTCTGTGTAATTAGGATTCATGCATTTGATTTCTTCCCTTGTTGGGGTTCCTAAAACCTGCATTAATAGGCATCACACTAAGTTCCAGGAGAAAGAACCATAACATGCCAATTGTCATCATAAAATAAATGAAAAATCTAGCACACAAAAGTAACTTACCTTGATAATTTCCACGAGTTGGTCCACTCCACTCTCACCAGGGAAAAGAGGCTGAAACAAGATTTTAATACGTATTAGCAAGTTTCCCAGTATAGAATAGAAGCAAGACACTGGTTAAAATATCTACCTGTCCAAGCAACAATTCGGCCAACACACAACCAGCAGACCAGATATCTATGGCTGTAGTGTACTCTGTTGCACCAAATATAAGTTCAGGAGCCCGGTAGTACCTAGAGCATATGTATGAAATGTTTGGCTCTCCTTTGACCTGGTCAATTCAAAGTAAAATAGAATTATAAGATGACAGCACTACAAGTCAAATTGAATAAGCAAGTAGTACCAGGAAGAGTAACAAACCAAGACTTTTGCGCTTCCGAAGTCGCACAGTTTCACTTGATGAGTATGAGGATTAACCTGTGACAAAAAAGTAAGTCAGAAACAAGTTAGAAAAACCCCGAGAAAACCATAATTGCACTAACATCTGCTAGAAGCAAAACAATAAAATTAGAGAAGCATATAGGAAACTTACAAGTAGATTTTGAGGTTTAATGTCTCTGTGGCATACTCCAATACTGCCATGAATGTAAGCCAATGCTCTCAAAATCTAAATGTAATCGAAGACAAAGAAAGAGAAGGGTGTTAAGATAAACTATAATAAAAAACTATCTAGTATACAGTAAAGTGATATACGAAAGACAGGCAAGGAAGACTGCCATCTACACAACGTTCAAACATCAAGAGAAAACATGGCCATACTGGTGATAGCATGCAATAAGATGAACAACGAGAAAGGGCAAACATCCAAGTAGTGAAAAACATACCTGGTAACTATAAAGTTTAACATAAATCATGGGCATTCTTTGATTCATCTTGTTATAGTGTCTGATCACACGATGAACTGTTTCCGGCACAAACTCCAATACCAAATTAAGATATAGCTCCTCCTTTTCAGTTGTTGAAAAGAAACAATGTTTGAGAGCAACCACATTTGGGTGATCCAGGACACGCATGGTTTGCAGCTCCCTGTTCTTGTACCTCTTGTCTTGAAGAACTTTTTTAATTGCAACAGCTTCACCAGTCTCTAAGCACTTTGCCTATAACAACCATGTAAAATATCACACTAATTCAGCAAACGTATTGCAACTCTGTTATCATCGCCTCTTGATACCAATTTTGATAAGAAACTGTTTACAAACCTGGAAAACTACTCCAAATGATCCTTGCCCCACGACACGCTCTGCCATATAACTTATGGTCTGCAGTACAGATTAATATATCACGATGCTATCCAATATTATGAGACCTGATACAAAAAATAAAAATTGCAAATCCAAACTGTACCTGCTTTGGCTGGCCATTTCTACCGCCAATAGTGGTCACAATAATATGACCGGTCTCTGTCCCGTTACCGTCAACAACTGTAGCTTCCATCTCCTGGATAAAAGCAGAGACAAAATATTCTAGTGAATCACTCGAGACAAATAAATGACAGGCAAGGAAATAAAATGACGAGAAAGGACAGAAATATACCTTCTCATCTCTGATTTTCATGTCGTTCATTTCTTCAGGCAACCTATCAACAGCAACACTATTTCCACTAGGTTCTCTTACTCCCAAAGCGGGAGCAACACTTACTGAAGCCATACACGCTGAATGTTAAAAAAAAATGATCTTCTTCGGGTACTGATTAAACCGCAGAAGCAAAGTCAACGCCTTACCTACGAGAAAAGTAGGTGCCAATTCATCAAACAAGCCAAAATTATTTATACAAAAATTACTCATGTAGACAGACCGAGGCCATAAATGCACTTGCCAACAGAATCATCAGCAAGATTGCAACCGTTAAACTAGCTTACATAGATGCAAAAAAAACATTTATAGAAAACAATTAGCTGTTGCCATATACAATACGAATCAATTCATTAAACAGCACATAAAATCAGAATAACTTTCCGAAAATTCTAACACAGGCATGTTCAAAGAAAGTACTTGAGCCAAATTAGACAGTTAACTTCTCCCAGATATCTACGACAAAACAACAATGGAGAAGTTAGACCATCATTGATACAATTTTTCAAACAACACCAGCCACACATGTGTGTGTGTAATTTCACCATTTTAAACGGATCAAAACTCCAGTATAAGAAAAAAGAACATAAACAAAGATCTCTGCTTTAAGTCCAAGATTTCTCAGCAGTCTACCAACAACACAACCACTTCCACTTAAATATTCATCAAAGTATATGCTAATTTCATGTAAAAATCAACATGGTACCAAACAACATTAAGCTCAGATGTTTTACCAAGACATTAATTCTAAAAATTACAAAACTACACTACTTACAAAACATACAGAGATCTGTAAAGCTACTAATTCAAAAAAATCTTACTATTTCATGATAAAAATACACAAAGGCATAGATCCAACAAAAACAAGATTAATAAAATCAAGAAAACACAAACCCTGATCAAAACAACAATAAAGATTGAATCTTTACAGCTAAAAACAAGCAAAGAACTAAGACACATACCAATCAGGTGAAAAAGATGACAACTTTACACGAAAAAAGTTGACCCAGATGGCCAAGAAGGCTTCATAACTGAATTTAAACACAAGGGGTTGTTTATTTTAGGTCAAGAATCAGATCTAATGAGTGTAGAAAATTGAGAACTTGGGGTTTGTGAAAATTGGATGATTATGTAAGAGAGAGGAGAGAGAAGTAATGGGTTGTTTTGGTCTCAGATAGAGAGAGAGGGGGGAGAGAGATTAGTTTGGTTTGACAGTCAAAGGCTCAGACATAAATGGTGTTATGGTAATATTCTTTTATTGGTCACTTGTTTTTGACCGTTCAACTTTTTCCTTAAATCATTTGTATCTATCGATTTATTACTACTATATTTTTTACATGTAATGTACTCATCTCATTCAAGTCTCATCTAATTATATATTTTAAATTGAATATAGAATATATTTTTATAATTTATTTTTAATATTTTTTATTAAATTTTAATTTAAAATTATGAATAATTTGTGAACTTATATTTTAAAGCAGTACTCTCGAACTCGTTTCTCAATATATTGCATTATATATATTACTGGTATAGATGTTCAAAAAATCTACCAAACCGGAAATCCGATTCGATCTAATCCGGAAAAAAGCCCAATCTGGAAAAAAATCGGTCCAGTTCGGCCCGGCCTGCGGGTGTTAAATGGGCCTTTTTTCTTAAAAATCCGGTCCGGCTCGAAATTCGAAAAATCCGGATAAAAGTCCGGATTTAACAAAACCGGGATAAAAACCCGGATCTAAAAAAACTCAGATAAAAGTCCGGGTCGGCCCGAATAAAAACCCAAACTTTTTGAAAATCCCGATTTAAAAAACGATTTTTTATATAAAATTTGAAAATATACAATACATTTTATGATTTTTAAAATATTATATTATAATATTAGAAGCAATCAAGGTATATATGATTATATATATTATATTAAAAATAATTATTTATTTTGGTGTCTAAATTACTCTATTTGATATATCAAGATATTACTTTATCTGATATTTAAACTACTCATAATTCGAGTTATAAAATATTAAAAAAAATTCTATTATATAAATAAAAAGTCCGGATAAAGTTCGGTTCGGCCCGATCTGACCCGACAAGCAGACCTAAAACGGACCTTATATTTTTTAGAAAGACCGACCCAACCCGATCCCGATTTTTAAAAAAATCTGACCCAGTCTATTTTTTTAAAAAGCCGGGTTTTTTAAAATTTGGATAAAATCGGACACCATAAATTTTTTGTGCATCTCTTGTTGCGGACTGCAGAGCATTTGTACATGGAAGTTAACCCCTAATATTAAACATCTCTCGCTCACCGAGTCAAATAAGGGAAAGTAAGATGGGTCATAAAAAGAGTCAGATTTATAAATTATCCTTAAGACGGCGGAAATTATTGGTTATACAAATATTTGATTTTAAACAAATTGCGTAAGTTACAAATCTTTATCTCAAATAGATTTTTAAAATATTTAATAATAAAACTAACTAATAATAAATTGAAATCATATTTAAAAATAAGAAAAATGAATGAACATATGAAAATACCAAATCACAATTTCTTTATTAATATTATAGTATGGATGGACAATCTAGAATGATAATTTAATGACAATAATTTGTATAATGGTGAGAATTATAAATAGATAATCATTTATTCTCATATATGTTCTATTACATGCTTTGTTGCAATGAAATATTTAAATATTTGTTTTTCTATTTATCTATTGAAATTTAATTTTTAAACACTTGCCTGGATAATCACTAAATTTTAAATTTAAAATACATTAAAAGATACTAAACATATTAGCATTTTTTGGATTGATATGATATCTAAAAGATAAATTAAAACAACTATGAAATCTATTTGTAAAATTGTGTAAAATGTATAAATTGTTTAGATGTTTTAGGATTTTAAGAAATTTACATAATTTGAATTGAATACTTTTTTAAAAACTGTTTTGAATAATCGCAGGAATTTTAATATTGTAACGGAATATCATAGATTTCCAAATTTTTTATTAAATGCAGTAAAATTTTCATACATTTGTTAATATCTAAATTGAATATATCAAATTTAAAAAAATTATAAATAATTAGAAAATGATCAAAAATACCCCATCTTGTAAACTAATATTTATTCATTTACTTAACACTATATTTGTTTTAATAAAAAAAACCTAAGCATCTTTCCCTACCAAAGTAAATCAATAATTAAAACATGGAATACAAAAATTAAGGTCTATTACTATTACAATTTACTTAATACGGCACATTATTCAATATAAATTGTAAAAATATAAATTATGATGCATAATTATCCGGTATAAAAACCATAATCAAACTTCCTTATATAATGAAACAACTTAAATTTTAGTATTTTACACAGTTGTGGAACATTTTAATACCAGCAAAATTAATCAAATCATACATGAAAAGTCATACAACAAAAGGACAAAGAAGCCACTCGATCAACAAATTGAACAAGTTCTAATATATTATGTATATATAAATGCAGTTGAGAAAGACTACGTCAATTCGAGAAATGTTCTCTCTATCTAGAGAGCGTCTTATCTTTTGACATGGTGAGTCTCGTTATTATTTAATAAGTTCGTAATCGTGTTTTCTTGAGTCATTGTCTTTCGTTTGTTCGGGTTATTTTCATATAGTGCTATGACAGATCAAAGAAGAATAGTTCGTGAAATGGAAGATAACTTTGCAAACATTAGGCTAGAAGATGAGGAAGAGGGTGGTCTTATGTACGAGGGAGAGGAAGGGGAGGTATCATCAGAGATTGATGTTCGATGGTGTCTGGTTGGCAGATTTTTGACAGACTCACCGGTTGATTTTCAAGCAATGCAGCATAAGATGGCGTCATTATGGAAACCAGGGAGGGGAGTTTATATTAAGGAAATTGACGCTAATCATTATGTGTTCCAATTTTATCACGAGGTTGATATCAAAAGGGTGATTGATGGTAGCCCATGGACATTTGGGAGGTTTCAGTTGATATTCGAAAGATTAAAGCCATGTGATGATCCACGATCTATCAGTATTAATAAATTGGACCTGTGGGTTCAACTACATGGAATGTCCTCAAGATTCATGTCACAGAGAGTAGTGAAGGATATCGGGAATTACATTGGCTGTTATGTGGAATCGAATGCAAATAACTTTGTTGGTGTATGGAGGGAGTACTTAAGGGTGTGCGTGTCAGTTGCACTAGACATTCCTCTCAAGAGAATGATGAAACTTAAAAATTCGGAGAATGATCGGTGCCTACGTTCTGCTTTATATGTAGCCTGATGGGACATGGTGAAAAATTATGCGAAAAAATATTTGAAACACCTATAGAAAACATTGAAATACCATATGGTATTTGGATTAAAGCGGAAACGTAGAAGTCACAACATAGGGTCGAAATGGTTGAGGAATGGCGGTGCGATTCCGGTGACAGACAGGATGGAGAAGGAGGATATGGCCGGAAAAATTAGTTTCGAAATTATTGCTAGTGTCAATACCAATCTCACAAAATCAGGAGAAGCGGGTGGATATGCTAATGATAACAGAATGAATGATAGGAGCGAAATTAGGGGAGAAAAATATATGGGAGGAGTAAATGATAAAAATTATACAGCTGGAATAAATTCAAAAAATACTACGGAGGGAGATAGTAGTTTGGACAGTGGGTTTACTGTAGTGGATCTGAAAAGAAGAAGAGTAGATTGGTTGGATAATAATGGGCCACAACTTGTTCAGAGTGAAGGTGCTGTAATAATGACAGAACCACAAGGAAAAGACACACAGAACCAAAAAAACGGGATGATGGTGGGTGCTGTAGTGCAGGCCCGCCTAGAATTATCAGTCTTATTAGTTGGAACTGTCGAGGGATTGGCCTTACCTCAAGTATTCAGTTCTTTAAAGAAGTGGTGCGGCATTAAAGGCCATTGTTTATTTTCTTATATGAAATAATAGACAATAAATGAAGATTGTAGAAGGTGAGGAAAAGCTTGGGTTTTGATGGTTTGTTCACAGTCGATCCTCATGGAAGAAGCGAAGGTCTAGCGTTAGTCTAGAAAGTTAAAGACCAAGTGCAACTTTGAAGTTCATCTCGAAATCATATTGATGTGGAAATAAGTATAATACGCAAAGATAGTTGGAGACTGACGGGAGTTTATGGTGAGCCGGACAGAACTCAGCGCAAAAAAACTTGGGATTTACTTCGAAATTTAGCAAGAGACAGTAACTTGCCGTGGTGTGTGATCGGGGATTTGAACAATATGGTGTCGCAGAGTGATAAGAGAGGAGGGGCCCCATATCCGTGTTGGTTAGTCGAGGGTTTTAATGAAGTTTTAACGGAAATATCCCTAATAGACATGGATTTGATTGGTCATCCATTTACTTGGGAGCGTGGCAGGGGTACAGAGGATTGGATGGAAATCAGGCTAGATAGAGCCTTAACGAGTCTATCGTGGCTTCATATGTTTTCAAGGGCGAAGCTGTATAATTTAGAGGGCTCTCCATCAGATCATAGTCCAATTCTAATGATTCCGGAGATAGTTAAAAAAGCTGGTGGAAAACGCAAATTCAAGTTTGAGAATGCATGGTTGACTGAACCGATGTGTAAGCAACTTGTCTTGGAAACCTGGGGAGAAGAAAGGGAAATTGGCATTCAAGAAAAGGTGAAAAAATGCAGTGAAAGACTGGAGCAATGGGGAAGGGAGATCACTGGGAGGTTTAGTAGTAGAATTAAAAGTTGCAAGATGGAGTTAAAAAAGTGGAGAGGAAAGCGAGATGTTGAATCGGCTAAGAACTATGAGTAAGCAAAAAAACAACTCTCGTTAATTCTTGAACAAAAAGAGATCTTCTGGAGGCAAAGATCAAAGCAATTGTGGCTTCACTCAGGTGATAAAAATAGTAAATATTTTCATGTGTCAGCCAGTGCTCGAAGAAGAAGCAATCAGATTTATAAGTTAAAAAATGGAGAGGGGGAGTGGGTGGACTGGGATGGAGGCTTAGCTGACCATATTACAGAGCACTTTCGATATTTGTTTTCCGCAAATGAGTCAAGCTGGAGGGAAGTGGTGGATTATATCGATCAGGTGATCCCTAGAGAGCAAAATGATGAATTGATGAGATCAGTAACAGAAGAAGAAGTCCAGTGTGCTTTATTCCAAATGAATCTGGACAAATTGCCGGGTCCAGATGGTATGACGCCTGCTTTTTTTCAAAAACACTGGACAATAGTTCGTAGTGATATAGTTCGCCTGGTTCGAAACTTTTTCCAGGATGGTGTGTTTCCAGAAGGTATCAACGAGACTAACATAGTGCTTATTCCGAAAAAAAGATGCCCAGTGAATGTGGGTGATTTACGCCCCATTTCGTTGTGTAATGTCTTTGTCAAAATTATAACCAAAGTTTTGGCTAATAGAATAAAGCATTTATTAGATGGAGTTGTATCGGAATGCCAAAGCGCTTTTGTGTCGGGACACCTCATTACTGATAATATTATGGTGGCATATGAGATGACTCACTTTCTAAAAAGGAAACGAAGGGGAAAGGATGGCTACATGGATTTGAAGATTGATATGAGCAAAGCGCATGATAGGATTGATTGGAATTTTTGTGGGAGATTCAATGTAAATTTGGTTTTCATTCGTGGTGGGTATCTCTGATATTGGAATCTGTTAGCTCGGTATCTTACTGTATCACTCATGGTGTTAAAGAAATGGGGCCAATTTATCTGAGTCGAGGAATACGACAAGGGAATCCATTGTCGCCTTATTTATTTATTTTGTGTGCAGAGGGGTTATCAGCTCTTCTGAGAAAATATGAGAGACAGAGACTTATCTCTGGGGTGAAAATCTGTCACAATGCTCCTAATATAAGCCACATGCTGTTCGCGGATGATAGCTATCTTTATTGTAGAGCGTCAGAGGATGAAGCTATGCAAGTGAATGATCTGCTCCAGGTGTTTGAGGAAGCTTCAGGGCAGAGAGTTAATGTGTCAAAATCTTCGATTCTATTTAGCTCTAATGTGAGTAATGAGATTAAAAAAACTGTTTGCCAGACATTGCAGATGCCAGAAGCGGATGAAAATTGCAAATATTTGGGGCTTCCGAACTTGGCGGGTCGAAACAAATCAAGTGTGATTGGTTTTTTGAAGGAGATAGTTAGAAATAAAGTGGAATCTTGGAAAGAAAGTTGGGTATCTCAGGCAGGAAGAGAATTTTTAATCAAGGGAGTTGTTAGTCCCTAACAATGCAACAAGAATTACAGAAGTGGGTTGAATGGAATTCTTGAAACTTTTTCCAAAGATATAAAATGTTCTATCTTAATAATATATTACTGTGTGAATTGATTTGCAAACTGCGTAATAATAACTTGGAATGAATCAATACACAAGTAATTAAAAACACAAGTCTTTAAAAACTTTCTGGTGGATTTGAATGTATCTACCAGAGATATATATTATATCAAGAGAACTCTGTGTAGCAATTAGCTCACAGCTGCTTACAAATTTGAACAACTATGTTTACAGAGAAATGTTAAGAATGCAGCTTACAAATGTTTCTCTGAGAGTAATAATCTTGCTCAGTTGCTTGTTGTTCTATTTGCTACTTCTTGGTTTATATAACACCAAGATTACAAAGTAATAAGACAAGATAATAAAACAAAAACTATAAATTCTAATACTGTGTTACTTCATTACTCTATTCCAGCATCTTTGAATATCTTCATAATAGCATGAAAATGGTAATGCTTCTTTGTTCTCTAAAACCCAGTTGAATAGGCTTCCACATTCCATTTGCATACATTCGACGCATGTGACTGTGTTGTCACTATCAACAGATGTTTGAATTCTTTATCCGTCGGGTTCATGATCATCTGTCGGGTTGCCTAGTTGATCATCCGTCGAGTGTCATTGTTGTTTATCCGTCGGGTAGCAATCTGGCACTTGACTTCATTTCATTTACACAGAATTACAAGACATCATCTATGTACAATTAATCAACCTATTATGCATATCTAGTTAAAGTCAACATGACTTGAGTACTACTACAGAATCTAAATAATGTGTATGCAGAAATGTGCTACAGACTTATTGTTACACAAGCTACTCACTCGATGGATAGTAAATCATCATCCGTCGGGACTATATTGAGTTATCCGTCGGGACTATAATTCTTATCCGTTGAGTGCTATATTTTTCACTAAGTAAAATCTACTAAGGTGTTTTGTTAATGAAATCATCAAGTTCACAACATATCCACAACAATCTCCCCCAATTTATGTCTACTGGAATTGTAGCCATAAATTAAGAGAAACTTGATAATAACAAACACCCTAAAAATACAACTTGAAAGTAAGTAGATAAAACTGTAAAGTGCTCCAATTAAAAAAATGTACAAAAATTTGCTCATAGTCATTTTCAAGGTGCTCCTCTAGCCTGAGCAGATTAATCTATTTCCTTGAAGATCTGGATCTCTTTCCAAGCTTTCTGTTATTTTCTTCTATCTGATTTTGGAGTTGTCTGTGGAATTCCAGTTCATCAGATTCTGAGAGATTTAGCTTTTCTTGCATTTCCAAAAGAGTCTCATTGCTAGAGATGCTCATTTGGTCTTCTAATCTGAAAAATCTTCTAACTCCTTTGTCATCCATGAACTCCATCAGCCTGTAGGGCCTTAGATGTACTTTTCTCCCTGTGTAAGGAATAATTAGAGTCTTTGGGAGTGCATCTTTTGCTCTAATACTCCTCAGTTCTTCAATCTTCTTTAGAACTAGTCTTCTTGCGGTTACATTGAATCCAAAGTTCTTCTTGAATGATGAATAAACCTTTATCAATACAACTTGGCTTTCTTGAAGGATCCTGTAAAGTGGCCATTGAATCTCTTTTCCTCCCTTGTACTTGAAAACTAACCTTTCAGGTAGATTTCTGTAGGCATCAATCCCTCTCACTTCTTCTAGTTCATCTAGATAGAGATTTAAATCAGAGAATTTCTTGATGTCACACAAGTACATGTAATCTCCTTTGTTGACTTTGGATTGTTCTTTAGTTAGAGATTTGAATTTGAGAGGTGACAACTTCACTTTCTTGACTACTCTTGACTTTGTTCTCTCCCAGTCTATTGGTTCATCCTTAGGCACAATAGGTTCACCATGAATGTTCCTGTAAGGATCCACCACTTTAATGTCTTCAAATACCACAGAGGGTTTTGATGCTTGAGTTGTAGTTGGAGTGGATTCCTTGAAAAACTGATCCTCCAATTCCTTATCAAAAAAGTCCAATTTTCTTTTGGTTCTTTTGGCCAATTCCTTGTATCTTTGAGGTTTCCTCTATTGTGGTTCAACTTGCTTCTTTGGATCTTGAGATTCAGTGATTTTAGATGGCTGAGCAAGAATTTGTTGTGTTGGTTTCACAGCTTGTAGCTTGGCCAAGATAGCAGCTTGCTCTTTCTTTTGTTTATCCTTTTTAGCATCTAGAATAGCTTACTTTTTTTCTTGCTTCAATATTGCCTTTTCTTCTCTCTTTGCTTGAGCAAATTGAGGATGTCCAGCCACCACACAAATTTCTGTCCCATTCCTGAAAACTTTAGCAATTCTCCTTTTTAAGGCTGAATTAGCTGGATCCTTGTAGAAGACAATTGACCTTGACAACAGTTTCTTCTCATCAGGCTTAGGTGTCTCATACACTATATCCAAAGGGTTCTTTAATGATGATTTTGGATAGTTCACCCTTGGCTTCAGAATTATTTCAGCCTGTGGAGATTTGATGCAGGATGGTTGTCCCCTTTCCAGATAGTTCATGCTCATTTCATTCACAGAGATTTTCCTGACTTGAGAGTGATGAATGGCTGACTTTTATGGCTCCTTTACTAGCCCAAACTTATTTTGAATGTCCTCATCAATTTTCTCCTAGTTGATTGGACTCAACTGTTTCTTTTCAGCTGCTCTTATATTGGCTGCTGCTTCATTTATCAGATCAATACTGTCTATAACTGATGGCTTGGTAAAAGCAATTGTAGGCACAATTACTTTACTGATTTGAATGTTAAGCTATTTCTCCCCCTCACTTGGTCCTTTCTTCCACTCTTTGTTATCATCAAGTTGAGTAGATGAGGAGGTTTGTGCAGCCACCAGTTTCTGAAGAAAGTCTATTTGTTGAGCTTGATGCATATGAATTGTTGTAAGAAATGCTTCCATAGCTGTGATCCTTGTATCCAAGGCATCTATCTTTATGGCAAGATCAGAATTTTTCCTGAGATGTCTCTTAATATCAAGCATTGTAGCTTCTGGAAGCTTAGATTCCATTTTTTCAGAAATAGCCTTCTTCATCTCATCAATATCTCCTTCGATGGTGTTAACATCTCTAGCATGTTGGAACCCTTGAATTTGGTGTACTTGCAGAGAAGCAAGATGTGCTTGAAGGAGCTTCTTGGTGTTGGCATTTGTGGTGGTTTGAAGAGCAGAATTTGTCTGATTTATGAGTTGAATCAGGGTTGTCTTGAAGTAGTGTTCATCACAATGCTTTGAAAATGCCCATGATGGCATGCCTGATCTTGAGCTAGAACCTACTTCTCCCCCTATGTCCAATGACTCTTCTTCACTATCTCCACCTTCATCTCCAAAGAAATCTGCTGAACCACCAGTCTCATAATCAATATCACCAGCTGTAGAAGGCAAAGCTGTGATGGCATCCTTAGCCCTTAGCATTGACTGTGTGGTGTACACCAAGTTGAGCATCCTTTCTGCATTGTCATTGTCCTGTTCAGCTAGAAGTTGATAAGCTGGAACAGGGTGAGTAAATGTCTCAGCATCAAGGGAGGTGGAATCTATAAAAGCTTGAGGTTGCTGAGATAGTCCCTCTCTGTTTGCATCCTGGACATTCATTAACTCACTTGCAATGACATCTATCCTTATAGCTCCTGTACCTGCATTTCTCTCATAATCTCTCTTTTGTTGTATCAAGGTCTCACCTTGGCTCCCCACCCTCACACCCTCACCTTCACCATCTAAGGTGTGACTCCTCTCACTCTCTTTTACCAATCCTAAAGAACTGAATTGCTTATTTTCACTCTTTTCCTCTCCTTTTTCCTGGGAGCAACCCAGACTCTCACTCATAACACTATCATCCCTCAATCCCAAGAGTGACTGTACTACCACTAAGTCTTCTGCACTTGAGATAATTGATGAAATTTTAAGCTGTGTAGAGACACTCGACGGATAAGGGATATCCGTCGGGTTAGCAGTTTGACTATCCGACGGATAACTGCTGTTAAGCTTATCCGTCGGGATACAATCACTACTCGACGGATGAGCAATATCCATCGAGAGAGTAGAAATGAGTGAACTTGAAATTGAAACTATTGTGGACTCTGTGCAGATTGATGAGATTTTGGGCACAGATGTTTTAACAGTTCCTGAAAGAATTGGCAAGTGAGCCAACAAATCATCTAAAAGATGATGCTCACTTGTATTAGATTTTGGCTTCCCCAACAGAGTTAAAGAAGGGGAATAAAAAATTGATGTGTTGATCATGTCCACATCCAGAGAGTTTGTGGGAGAATTTGGTGAGTGAGGTGCTTCTATAACTAAAGATTTTATCCGTGAGTCCACATTTATTGGAGCCACATCAAACTGAATTTGAAAAGGTGCAGTGACTGTGTCTTTAGCACCAGTTTGCACAGTGTTTGAACTCTGTGCATCCCCAAAGGTTTTTGATTTCTTCTTTCTGGTATAAGTTTGGGGTGAGCTAGTGTCCCTTACTCTTTTGGCCTGTGCTCTTGGCTGAGAGCTTTGTTCAATAGCCACATCCTTTTGGGAGAATGCAACTAGAAATGAGCTTTTGTCCTTTTTAAGCACTGCAGTTTGTTGGGAAACTGCAGTGTGGCTAGGCTGGGAAACACTCACCTCTCCAACCTTATCCTTAGGGTTTCTTTTATGTTCACCATGTCCCTCACCTACCTTACCTACCTTCACACTCCCCTCTTTAGTTTTGGTCGATTTTGCAACTGGCATCTTTTGAGAGATACCAGAGGGGGCTTTCTTTGACTTGGATTTTGAAATTTTTGATGGTTTAGTAGCTTGGGTAGGCAACTGTTGGGTCATTGACACAGTTGTCATAGCTATACTAGAATTCAAAGAAATATGTGAGGTTGGAAAAGTAGGGACAGATGAACTTACCTCACTTACCTGAGGTGCTTCCATTACAGGAAAATAGAAGAGTGGCACCTCCTTATGATGGTGTGCCCTGTTTAAATCTGCAATAATTCTTCTCTCTTGAACCCAACAATCTAATTTGTTGTTTGGGTTCTCAAGCACAATTTCCTCAAAGAGGTGGTTAGTTAACATCATGAAAAATCTTGCATAGTAAACATTTTTACCCCTCTTGTTTAACTCCCCTAATTTAAACCCCAACTCGAACAAAACAAGATCACTGAAATTAAAGAACTTATCTGTAACTAGCATGTAAAGCATGTTTAGCATAGAAATATTGACAGAATCAAAATTAATGATTTTACCAGAAAAGACCTTAGTAACTACATCACACATGAAACTCCATTATTTCCTAAGACCCAAACTCCTAATATCACTTAACTTAGAAGTAGAGAGTGCATAGTTCATGGAATTAAGCATATTAACAATATCAGTATCTGTGTGTGGAGAGGTCACAGTATTATCAGGAATTTTGAAACATGCTTTAATACATCATTATTGATACAAAATTCCTTACCTTTAATAGTGAGTGTGATGGTCTTATCAGTAGAGTTGTATGTAACAGTCGTCCACATCTCTTCAACAACCTCACAGAAGATGGTGGGTGATTCTAGCATTGCATAGCTGAGTTTGCAGTTCTTCACAAAATCCATCATTTTGTGGTAGTCACTTGAATGTTGAATCCCCTTGTTTACTAGAGCCGTGAAGTTGTTTTTCTCATAAATGTATCCAGTTTGTGACATGATCTTGACTACTGGTGCCATTATTAGAGATTGGAAATTGCAGAGATAGAGATGATAGTTGCTTTTGAGAAAGAGAGAATTTAGAGCAGATGATTTGAGAAAGATAAAAGAAAAGTAATGGAAATGAATTAAGCTTTTATACTATCTCAAAAATAACTGTCAAAAATAATAAAGTAAAATAAAGTAACCAATGAGAATTGCCCAAAATAGCCGTTTAAAAATAAACTGTAAAAATTCCTTCAATTATCCGTCATGTTATACTTATAAACTGTAAGTATACTCGATGGATAATGTTCAGGGAATTAACGGCTAGGATTCAGACAATTCGACGGATGAGAATAAGACAGTTATCCGTCGAGTCATAAAATATTTCAGAAAAATAATTGATTTTATTAATAAAACATATACTGACGGATGATCAAACTCGATGGATAATGATCATCCGTCGAGATGTAAATTTTGACTTAGCCAAAATTTCATCCAAGACTGTAAAACCAATTAATTTTTTTGTTGCAATTCAACTTGTAAATTATCTCATAAAGATTCAAGAGTAATTTAGCATACCTAACTCACTTACCATCCTTGAAAAGGTGGATTCATCCAGTGTCTTGGTAAAAATATCTGCAAGCTACTTCTTACTTGGAACAAAATATAGTTCCACAGTACCATTCATTACATGTTCCCTTATAAAGTGGTACTTCATGTCTATGTGCTTTGTTCTTGAATGTTGCACTGGATTTTCAGTGATGGCAATTGCACTTGTGTTATCACAGAAAATATGAATTATTTTCACTTGCAGACCATAGTCTAGCAATTGGTTTTTCATCCACAAAATTCGTGCACAGCCACTGCCAGCAACAATATATTCAGCTTCAGCTGTAGAGGTAGAAACTGAATTTTGCTTTTTGCTGAACCGGGACACAAGCTTGTTTTCTAGAAATTGACAGGTTCCTGTTGTACTTTTTCTATCAATTCTATAACCTGCATAATCTGCATCTGAATAACCAGTTAGATCAAAACCAGAATCTCTAGGGTACCAAATGCCAAGTTTTGGTGTTCCCTTGAGATATCTGAAAATTCTCTTAATAGCTATTAAATGAGATTCTCTAGGATCAGCTTGAAATCTAGCACACAAACATGTAGCAAACATTATATCTAGCCTACTAGCTGTTAAGTACAGAAGTGAGCCAACCATGTCCCTATAACTTGAAATATCCACAGACTTTTCAGTAGTGTTTAATTCAAGCTTAGTTGCAGTGGCCATGGGAGTTTTTGCAGATGTGCAATCCATTAGATCAAACTTCTTTAAAAGATCATAAATATATTTAATTTGACTAATGAATATTCCATCACTAACTTGCTTAACTTACAAACCAAGAAAGTCAGTTAGTTCTCCCATCATACTCATTTCATACTTACTTTGCATCAATTTGGCAAACTTTTTGCAAAGTTTTTCATCTATAGAGCCCAAAATAATGTCATCTACATAAATTTGAACAAGTATACTAGAGGCATTAACATTTCTGAAGAAAAGAGCTTTGTCTACAGTACCTCTAGTGAAGTGATTCTCTAAAAGAAACTTTGACAAAGTGTCATATCAGGCTCTAGGTGCTTGCTTCAGTCCATAAAGTGCTTTCAAAAGATAGTAAACATATTCTGGAAAATTTGGATCTTCAAAACCAGGAGCCTGACTCACATAGACTTCCTCCTTCAAATCTCCATTCAGAAAGGCACTTTTGACATCCATTTGATAGACTTTGAAATTGGCATGGGCTGCATAGGCTAAGAAAATTCTAATGGCTTCAAGTCTTGCAACAGGAGCAAATGTTTCATCAAAATCTATTCCTTCTTGTTGACAGTAGCCCTTATCAACCAATCTAGCTTTGTTCATGACTACTATGCCATTTTCATCCATCTTGTTTCTGAATACCCATTTTGTGTCAATTGGATTCTTTCCTTTAGGCTTGGGCACCAGCTTCCATACTTTATTTCTCTCAAATTGGTTTAGCTCCTCCTGCATAGCTAAAATCCAATCAGGATCCAACAAAGCTTCTTCTACCTTCTTTGGTTCTTCCTTAGAAAGAAAGCTGATGTACATACATTCTTCTTGAGTTGCTCTCCTTGTTTGAACTCTAGAAGATACATCACCAATGATGAGCTCAAAGGGGTGATCATTTGTCCATTTCCTTTGTTGAGGTAGATTAGCTCTATATGAAGTTGCCTCATTATTGTCTTGATGTGTGATTGAGTTTTTATTGTTAGAAACACCCCCTGAGTTAATAGATCTTTGATTTAAGACATGGAAGCTTTCTGTAAGTGATCTATTCTGACTCCCAACTTCTTTTGATGACCCGACGGATAGTGAATTTTGAGTACCGACGGATGAGGCTGGTTGTCTCCCGACGGATAAAGCAGATTGTCTCCCGACGGATGAAACATTATGCAACTCGACATATGTTGAATTTTGTTATTTATTGGTAGTAGATTTTTCTGCATTATCCTTTGATACTGTTTTTTGATCACTTTCATCATCACTGTCATCACTAACCATCTCCACATTGTCAAATTTGAGGCTCTCATGGTAATCTCCATCTTGCAGTCCTTCAATCTTTTTATCATCAAACACAACATGTATTGATTCCACAATAATGTTGGTTCTTAGATTATAGACTTTATATGCTTTACCAACAACATATCCAACAAAAATTCCTTCATCTGCTTAAGCATCAAACTTCCCATTCTGATCAGTTTGATTTTTCAAGATATAATGCTAACTTTCTTTAAAGAATGTTTTATTTGATAATAATCATAGTACAAACTATGATATTCCTTACAAGTATAAATGGAATGCCATAAACTATCACAATGAAAACAAGGATTTTGTGGCTTATATCTAACAAACTGACTCTTAACTCATGACTTTGAAGGTAAGGAGTTTATGTTCTTATTCTTTCTGCAAAAAAAAGCCAGATGGTTAGAATTTCCACAGTTATAACATTTCTTTCTAGGAGCATTAGGAACAGGCTTATAATCATTGTTTTTATTCACACCTTCCTTTCCATTCCTATTTCTCCTAGGTGACTTTACCTTGTTTACATTCTTAACATCTTTCAGCTTATTCTTAAGCTGCTTCTTTTTCATTAAGCCTATGTTAACTTCAGTTGGCTTATCCTGTTTTAGTTTGTCAGAAGTTAATTTCTCTTTAACTTCTGATTTCTTAATATCAGACTTTACAGCTAAAAACTTAACAGGATTTACCTTGGGATTTTGTTTAACAACTATAGGCTCAATTTCTACAGTTCCTTTTTCACTTTTATCATCTCCATAACCTAAGCCCTCTTTCCCGTTTCCACTACTTAACAAATTCTGAGTTGTTCTGCCAGAGTTAGTCCAAGTCCTGATAATCTCTCTTTCCTTTTCTAACTCAGTTTTTAGAGATTCATTCATTTTTAGCACTTCATCCCTAACATAAAAGGCATCATCACTATCTTTCTGAGTTTGATGGAACGTGACTAACTCTTTTTCTAAATAATCATTCCTCTTTTTATAAGCAAGATTTTTCAGAAGTTAAAGTTTGATCTCTATAATTAATGAACATGGTTTTAAGATATCTTCTCAACTCAGTAATATCATTAGTATGAAAGGCATAAGTAGTTTAAGGTACCTTTAACTCAGCAGCATCAGAACTGCTATCAGCATTTGCCATCAAGACATAGTTCACCTCATTTTCAGAATCTGAAGTGTCTGTCCAGCTTTCCTTCTTTGTGACAAGAGCCTTGCATTTGTCATTCTTCACTTTCTTGCAATCTGGAGATATGTGGCCTTTCTCACCACAGTTGTAGCATTTGACATTTGAGTAATCTCCTCTGTCAGACTTTCCTCATTTGCCTTCAGATTTTCTGAAATTCTTCTTATCAGAACTTGCACCTTTCCTAGAAAATTTCTTTCCCTTTTTGAATTTCCTGTATGCAATCCTTGTGATTTCTTTCACCATAAGAGAACACAGCTTCATCATCTCTTCATCAGGATCCATCTCAGGTAAGCTTTCAGTTTCTGAGTCATTATCACTATCAGAACTTGATGACTCAGTATCATACTTTGTGATGAGAGCTTTTCCCTTGCCTTTTCTTAAGGCAGCTGCTTTGGGGGATTCCTCCTCAGCCTTAAGAGCAACTGTCCTTGACTTTCTTCCATGCCTCTTGCTTCTTTGTTCCATCTCAAGTTCATGAGTCTTGAGCATCCCATAAATTTCATCAAGAGTTGTTTCATCAAGATTATAGTTGTCTCTTATAGTGGTGGCCTTCAAATCCCAACTTTCAAGAAGAGCTAACAGGAATTTAAGATTTGTATCTTCAAGATCATATTCCTTGTCAACTAATGACAAATCATTCAAGAGTTTGACAAATCTATCATATAAACCAGTCAATGACTCATCAGGTTTTGAGTTAAAGTGCTCATACTCTTGAGTGAGTATAGTCTTCCTGTTCTTCTTAATTGAATCAGTTCCCTGACATCTTGTTTCTAAGGCATCACATATCTCCTTTGCAGTTTTGCAGTTGATTACCCTGTTTGACATGACATTATCAATGACACCATGCAACAAGTGTCTTACCTTTGCATCCTTAGCAATAAATGAGATATCTTCAGCAGTGTAATCACTTTTCTCCTTTGGTACAGACTTTGCTGGTTCACCTGCAACTACAACAGAGAGCTTGGTTGGCTTGTGTGGTCCTTCATTGATTCTGTCAAGGTATTCTGGATCTGTAGATTCCAGAAACATAGACATCCTCACCTTCCATATGGGATATTCAGATGGTTTCAGTATGGGAACTCTAATAGTCTCATATCGATTATGGATTTGAGTCTTTTGAGGTTCTTCAGTTTTGGTGGGCTTGGTTGGAATTTGTTCTTCTTCAGACATGATTGTTTTTGGATCTTAAACTGTTTGTGTGTTAACAGACTGCTCTAATACCACTTGTTAGGTCACACACACTGTAGAAGGGGGTTGAATACGGTGTTTACTACAATCAAATCGAATTAAAGAACACAAGTAATAGAACACATATTTTATTCAACACAATAAACTCTGTTACAATATGGAACTGTTCTCTCTCAGTGATGAACAAATTATCACGAGAGCTGATAGGGTTACAATGAACAATAACTTCGATAATTATAACACTTATAGTGTAAATCCTATGCCTGTGTTTATATATTACACAGTTACAAGATAATCTTCTAATTGATACTGAATATAATTCTGCTTCCTAAAATATATCAATCAGTTATCTTTTCTTCCAAGTATTCTATTCTTCATAGAAATCCTTCTTCATGCATATTTCTTCTTGCGTTTGTCTTGATCTTCTTTCCTTTCAATCAGCCGCCCGCCTTATCTGAAAGTCTCCTTAAGTCCTGATATTATCTCCTGATAACTTAAGTTCTGATATCTTAAGTCCTGACTTCAGTATAAGTATTGATTTCCAATTAAGTACTGATTTGTCCTGTGGCGCCCTCCAAACCCGGGTCAGAAGTTTGGGGTCCGCACAAACACCTTAATTATAACCTGCTTATAACAATAATAAAGATAATAATAATATATGCAATGACCCTACTTACCAATCACCACGGACCGCAACAGGTTAAAATATGCACACAAGCCAAACACACTAATATATTACAAACCGTTCAAATCCCAACTATTTCAAATTCAAACTGAGTATTAAACATTATTACAAACTTTTACAAACTTAAACTATTCCAAAAGAAGCCTACTAGCTCAGCTTTCTCAACCTGAACCCCTAGCTCTCGCGTTGGACTGGGGATCCTATTTACCAATTGGTTCCTTTTTAACTGGAAAGAATATAAACAACATCGCACAAATGAGCTAACTAGCTCAGCAAGTCACAATGACAAAACTGAGAATAATGATCATCAGGTGAATATGTTTATGATATCAACTGAACAATGGATTATGATTTAGAATTGGATATTATACTTTTAATTTAAAAACCAAGGTTAGGCTGCTGATCAGTCACACACTAACCTCGAGCAAGGCACACAGCATTGCTTTAACTACTGGATCCAAGGCACACATTGGCCTAACTTGAACATTATATGGTCTGACCACGAATCTGGTCCACAATTTTATAAAAACAATCCAATTCCAACATAATAACAGAATATGCAATAATAAACAATAACCGAAATCATTAACAACAATAAATGTTTAACAATGAAAGGGTTTAAATCCTTGTAAGGATCAACAAGGTACTTTTAAAGCTTGAATGCTGGGTAATGAAAGAATTGGATAACAAAGGAAACAACGTTTCAGGGTTTCAAGGATTTGGTCTTTCAAAGCATAAGATATCATGGATTGAGTATATAATAATTCAGTTCAGTGTCTGGTATTTAGTTTGTATGTATTTGTGGAGTAGTATCGTAGATTTGTGGTTCTTGTTTGGGTATACAATAATCAATGGATTAGAAAGAATATGGTCCATAGCTCAAGAACAATAACTGAAATCAGGATTTAGGTTTCCGTGCTTCAAAGCACTTGCAATGTCAACAAGACTATCAAGAATTACAATATCTCGAGAGAGTTCAGAACACTTGCTTGATATTAGCTTACTATCCTGCACTTGCTTTCAATCACAATCGTCTTACTCCTCAACTACCTGTTTCCCTTTCCTACGCCTTGCCTCTTCTGCTCACATATCATAAGCATCTATCAATAATTTACTCACGAAATTCTATTCAACACATACTTCTATCTACCCTTCGTTTTACCCAAATCCGATTAACGGATTGAAAGTTATGCGATAATCAAGTAAACACCGAATATATAGACCGATAGTCAATTAACAAGTCACATGTAGCACATAATACATCACGTAATCAATGATATATTATTTATAAAGAAATCTCGGGTCATAAATAGGTTTTCTGGTATTTAAAATGATTTTTAAAACATTTTTCGAAATTAAAACAGGTCGTTGGATCAATTTCGGAATAATAAACAGGGTTCGGTTGGCCCATTCTGGCTCCGAAATAATTTTTAGAATAATTATCGAGCCTTGGAAATAATTTAGAATAATATTTCAAAGCTCGAAACTATTTTTCGGAATTTTTAAATCATTTTTAAATAATTAAATCTAATCAAATAATTAATTAAAAATCAATTAATAATTAATTAAATCAATTAATCAATTAATTTTTGAATTAATTGACTAATTAATCAATTAAAAATTAACTGAAATTAATTAACTAATTAATTCAGATTTATTTGTGAATAAAAAATAATTTTCGGAATTAAAATAATAATTTTTAGAATTTTCTGAAATTAAAAACGAATTTTTATAATAAAAATAAATAAGAAATATGATTTTTAAACATTTTATAAACAGGAATCCTAAATTTGCAAAGTCTGGAAACCTCAGGGACCTAACTGCATCGTTTTCAAAAGTTGGGGTACCAAACTGTAATTTTCCAGCTCTTCGCCGGAAAACAGTCGGGTTCGCCGGAGAACACGTTCCCGGCGTCCTCACCCCACCAACACCTCCAGATCACATCTACACAACATCAGGAACACAACCATGCAATCAATTCATCCTAACAATCCCTGAGTTGGCCGGAATTTGGCCGTGAAGTTTTCCAGTTTCCGGCGAATATCGGAAAACTTCAAAACACAACTCCCTTCTCTACAGACCTCGTTGGTTCATGAAACTTATACGACTAGATTTTAAATTTCACAAAGAACACAACCCACTGTAACACATCATCAATCTATCACAGAATAAGAAATCCCCAAATTTCAATTAAGAACATTCATACGGGTTATAAACCCTAATTTTGAAATTCGAAAATCAAACTCAAATTTGAACATGTTATTTAACTCCAAATCAGACGTATGACATATGAAAATCATCAGGAAAACAAGCTCTACAACATGCAATCATCAAATCATACAAACAATCATCCGAACAAAAATTCATATTTTTAATAAAATAAATTCGAAAATAAATAAATTTTTAGAAAAATAACCTTAATTTCTGCAGTAAAACAAAGCTCAGAATCTGATAGAACATTTCAAATCCTTCGTTTTGGTTACTCAAGCTTTGAAAACAGAGACCGGTAACGCCTTCGTTTTGCTGTTTGATTCTTAGAACAGTTTTAAGAAATTAAGGTTTTTCTCTGAAAATTATATAATTATCTGTCTGCAAATGATTTTGATACGAAATAAAATACGGTAAAAGGCTATTTATAATTATGGAAAATTTGTATCCCGTTGGATCATTCCGGATATAAAACGGTACGTTTATTTGTAAAAACTGATCCAAACGGTATCGGTTTTCGGGATAATTATCCAAATCAGTACAATTTGTACTGCGGTCTTGGTCTCAGCGCCTGGTTACACGTATTACGAAGTGATAATTGGGATATTTTAATAAAAAGCTCCCGTTGATCGAAAATACGGGTTTTATTGATTTACCGAAACGAATATTCTATCGAAAATGTTGCGCCGGGACCCGCGCAGGACAAACCGTACGCCGGATCGAAAAAGTCGAAATATGGAAAATGCTCGGAATATTACAATTAGGTTAGGAAGGAGTTCTCGGAAGAGTTTCGGGTTCAAAAAATGTAACAACGGTTGATGTCGGTTGGTTCCCGTTTTTATAAAATAGATTTTAATTACCCGGAAAAATTTTTTAGAAATTTCATATGATATTTATAAATCCATAAATCAACATAAAAATAATTAGGAAGATATAACAATTATCTATATTTTATTTTGGACATATAAAAATTAAAATACTCAATTAATATTATTTTTGAATATTCAAGTACAGATAACACTTAACAATTAACTCACAGAATAGATACTGGGCACACATAATAATATCAAAAATAATTACATGATATATCCCGGATATTACATGTCCTGTTAAGTAAGATCTGAAAACTAAATACAAATCATATTAGACATGACATCACAAATATATCTAACATTTTAGTTTTGTGTTATTCTGAATCAATTATATAATGTATTTTTATCTTGGATAAATAAAATATATTATTTTGTTTATCCAAACTCATTAGTATAATTTTTTTAGGAGGATTTATAGTATTATTATTTTATCATAGCTCTATTCGCTTGATATATCAACTAAATCTTAATAATTTGTTTTAGTTCGCTTAAATTTAATTTAGTCTGAAGTAACAAATTAGAAAAATATAGAACTCGATATGAATTAAAATATAAATTGGTAGAAGAAGTTGAATTTAATATAAATTTTAATGGTATAGAGTTCGATATAAAATAGAATTGAAATTGGTAAAGTAATAGATGAAGTTAACTTCAATATCAATTAAAATAAGAATGGATCGACCCAATAATTAAAATTAGAATAATTAAGTAAGAGTAATTAAGTAATTTTATCAAGTACTGACCGACTAACAACCAACTACTAAATTTTTAATATTTCGTCTATTATAATACAATATTGATAAGAAAAGAGATTCTTGAGATTCTTTATGCGAATTTATTCTTCCTTTCATTTCCCATTTTCTCAATAAAGGCCTGCTCTTTTGTCTCTTTATACTGACTAACCAAAGTACATTTTATATCCTCTCTCTAGAGTCCAAAGTCAATACTCGATACAAAAAAATATAAGTGGAGAACAAAAAATTAAATCAATCATATGTCAATTTTAATATATTGTCTCTGTCTCTGAAGGTTGATAACATGTCTAAATCAAAGCATTGAAATTTCATGTTATTGAGCTACTAAATTTGTTAAACTTATCTTTCAAGCCTTAAGACTCTATAATTACAGGGTTAGAGGGCCAGTAGCTTCCACTGTCATGGGACAGAATAATCAAATATTCATATATCCATATATTTATATCATTGATGTTCCCTCCGGGCTCCGAATTATTATCCAAGTACAATGATTATTTATTCCAGAAAATAATTGAGACTTCTTATTTCTCGAGTTCTAAATTGATGTATTTAAAAGTAGGGCCTTAATTTCATTAAGTCGAATAGCTATTTTTTTATCGTAATAAATCCGCAGCCGCTATCAGGTGTGTATCGGATAAATCTCACGGGTTCACGCAATTGCTTAAATCAAGATAAATCGCATTTAAGCGAAATATTCTATCTCATGAGTTATAATCATAAATTTTTCTCCCGTGAGATTCGAATCTGTGACCAAGAATATAATTATCTCGTCTTTAATCAACTGTGCCAACCCTTGCAGACGAATAACTAATTTTACTTGAACGATTTCGAAATTTTAATCAAACTCGATTCATTTTGTAAAATGTTCGAGTCGAGTTTACTCAAAAACTAAACATGTCAGATTTATACGAGTCAAATTAGATTTACACGTAAGTTCAACAATAAAAAATATGAAATATGTAAATTTTAAATGATTATAGTTCAACCTCAAGCCGTGCCAAGTTTTTAAGTTTCAAGCCGAGTTCTAATCGTACGGCTTTTATGAATTTAGCTCGTATACGAGTTCGAAATTACAAGCCGCGCTCAATCAACAACGGTTTAAATATCATGCAAAGTAATTGTTCATCTTACTCGAATAAAATGTAAACAATTTTAATAAGTGATAATCTCAACTTCGTGATCATTTGATTATGACTCGAGTTATTTACATATTTGATTATTAACTTTTGTCCTCTTTACATAAGGTCAATAATTTAATTCGTGATGTATTGATGTATGCGTATAACTAATTATAAATAAAAGTAACTGCGCTCAAATTTTAGTATATATAATTATGTATGAAAATCATTAATTTTAATAAAAGATTCATATTAAGCTTCATAATACTGCATATGTCAACTTGAGAACTTAGCCCCACATAAAAGTATTAACTCAAGGTTTAAAAGGTTGAAACTTGATAGCATAAATTTTTTTGACTAAATATAAATTTAATGGAAACTTTGGCTAATTTGAAAAATAGATTTCTTGTTTAATCATAAATTGTCATATAAATTCAGCAGTAGTACACGTTATCTGACTTAATGGCCATCTCAAAGCCTCATGATTCACTCGTTTTCATCGGCCAATAATCTTGATTCCAGAATTAAATATTTTGTTAATTTGACCGAACTTAATCAAATTCCATCGTTCATAAGCATTTTGTTCAGTGAATTTAAATGCATCTCCGTTTCTGCAGGCTTTGAAGTTCCCCGATAGACCTCTAAGATGGTTTTCTGCACATGTTTCTTAAGCAATTTGACACGTACTGGTTATGAACCTATTCGACTCGTATTTAATTAAAATCAGTACTTTATATTTTCATACAAACGAAATAATCTTGAACCTGTATTATAATTGTATTCGGTATATTATTTTCATATGAATGACATATATTAAGGCGGGACGGTGATGCATTCAAAACCGATATTATCAATGAAAAACATCACACAGTCCTATTAGCGAAAAAACATCAGAGTCATGAGTAGGAGGCCTGGTATACAGACAACAGAGTATAAATTTTGTTTGATCACTTCATAAAGCTATCCTGCATCATTGCCAGACCAGTATTCATAGTAGAAACGCCACCATCAACAGCTAAATTGTGTCCATTTATGTATAAAGATTCATCTGAAGCCAGAAACAATGCCGCCTCAGCTACATGTTCCGTCTTCAAAATTATTCCTTTCAATCCTGACATTGTGGCACTAAACATTTCAACCTCACTTGCTGAACTATTGTACGTGGCACACGACAAGGGTGTGGCAACACCCGATGGAGAAACACAATTCACCCTTATACCATGCTTCCCGAGTTCACTAGCAGCAGCTCGAACAATGCCTAGTATCGCGTGCTTACAAACAGTATAACCAAATGGACCATTTGCACCAGCAGTGGCTGAAACACTGCCTGTGCAGATAATTGACCCCCTGATCTTATTTTCTACCATCTCAGCCCCTGCATACTTGACTACTAAAACTGCACCGCGCAAATTGATGGCTATGCTTTTGTCAAAACTGGCCATATCCATTTCCAGTAATCTAGCACTTGAACCCATGATTCCTGCATTACTGTACATTATATCCAGACTGCCATATTTTTGTATGGTGTACGATATCAGCTCCTCAACTTGACTTTCGTCGCTGATATCACAATGCTTGTAAACAACTTTATCAGAGTCAATTGAAGAAACTACTTTTTGTCCCAATGCATCTTGGATGTCTGCTATAACAACAAATGCTCCATGCTCCACAAATAACCTTGCTGTTGCCTCTCCTATGCCGCTTGCTGCTCCCGTGATGATTGCGACCTTTCCATGTAACCTGAAAAAATTGTAAAATTAAGTCAATACTAGTTTCACAAACTATAAAAGCGATTATCAATTAGAGCTTCACCTTAGCTTAGCCATTGGGAAGCTTCACAAGAGATTATAGATGGTTTAAGCCTAGCGGAATACTATTTATATAAGAATTCCCGTTGAATAACGTTCGTCAAGTTTTATATGCTTTTAGGACTGATGCAAATAGATGTAAATACCAAAGAGAATAAGTATTAATGGTTAAGCCGGTGCAAGATGTTAAATTAGAACGGAATATGTTTGTTTGTACTTGCATGGAATATAAAACATCGGCTATATCTTTTGCGTGTTCTTAATGATTTATATAATTTAAGATTAAATCAAATTCAAAGTATGAAGAGTTAGAAATTGAATTTCAACCTTTTTTTATGTTGTGATCATTGATTTATTACCACATCTCTCAGATACATGAACTCATTTGAACTCAAAGGGCAGTCTCTGATTAGTTCATGAACACATTAATTCAACATCTGTATGCAGTGATAAGGAAGGATTTCAAAAGCCAAACTACCACATTATAAATAGCTCTACTTTGCTTCTTCGATTCTCCACTATCCCCATCAAAATAACAAGATTTTCGATAAATTTATAAGGCAAGAATTTGAACATTGTGCAATGGAGAGGAAGAGTTGTTGTTCAGGAAGGAGCTGCTGTTCGTCGACTCGGGTAGTGAGGCCCGTGGCTACTACTCCTAAGAAAGAGCCAGTGATGATGGTGAAGACACCGAAAACCGAAGATGTGAAGCCTGAAATGATGAAGAAAGTTGAAGGTCATCATGCCAATGCTGCTGTCAAGGTTGAGAAAACAGAGTCCATAAATGTTTCTGTCAAAAAAGAGGCTGTTAAGGTTGATGTTGGTTGTGGAGGAGGTGCTTGCAATTAAACTTGTTACATGTTTTGGGAAAATTATGTATTAAAAATTTATTAAGGAGAATGGGAATTTTATATGCTTTATCTTATTGTTTGCTTTGATCTTAATATTAGTAATTTCAAAAGTATCCAGCAGTGCTGCTGAGTTCAGTTTATTATGCATTTATCCATATGAAAAAAAAATTGAACGGAAAATTTTTGCAAAAATATTTGTGAAGTCCTGATTTTTAATTAAATTAGGGATGATTTACTTTAAATATTTGTAATTTCAAAAGTATCCAGCTGTGCTTCGCTTACTTCAGTTTATTATGCATTTATCCATATGGGAAAAATTGAATGAACATTTTTTGCAAGAAATTTTTGTAAAATCGTGATTTTTAATTAAATTAACGATAATTTACATAATTCTTAAAATTCTAGTTCAGCTATCCACATGGGGATAAGAATTATCAATATAATACTAGTAGTTAAAATCGATCAATATAATAAGAAGACATAAAATGTTTGTAAAAAATAATCAAACTAGTTCTTGTATAGGTAACTTAATAAATTGTTAACTCATCTTGTACAATCCGATCTATGATAAAAAATGATTTTATTTGGAATAAAATAGAAATCGAATTAGCCCACTAATTTTATTTAAACACATTTTTTTTTAAATTAATCAAATGATTTTTTATTTACATAAAAAAATTAGTAAGATCAAAAATAAAAATGCCAAAAATAATCAAGACTGGGAGATTTTCTAACAGTAGTGTACACTCATTGACATACAGCAGTTGAAGCTTAAAATTAACACCAGCAGAGCAATTAAGGGTTGAAGTTGAATTCAATTAAAACCCCACAGAAAATGGCAACAAAGTGCAAATACTGGCTCCCCAAGAAGAAAAGATTTTGTGCAAACCTCCCTCTTGGAACTTCAATGTAAGTCATCTGTCAACAACTCATACAAATGTACATATTTTGTTTTTGTATGTAATTTTGATTTGTAATGAGTTTGATTTTCGTAGATTCTGTGGAAATCATACAACAAGAAGCAATGACAAGTGGGTTCCATGCCCAATTGACCCTTCTCAGTAAGCTCAATCTCCCTTGCTTCACACAGAGAGAAAACTAGGGAGAGAGAGAGATAGAGAGAGAGAGGGAGAGGGAGAATAGATAGAGAGAGGGGGAGAGGTTACTAATGTACTAAACTTTACACAGAGAAAGAAAGAGAGAGAGGGGAGAGAGAGGGGGGGAGATAGAGAGAGAGGGAGATTGATAGATATATAGATAGATAGATAGAGGGAGGGAGGGGGAGAGAGAGCAGGGAGGGAGATAGAGAGGGAGAGAGAGATGTGTGTGTGTCTGTGTGTGAGAGAGAGAGAGGGAAATAGAGAGAGAGAGAGAGAGAGGGAGAGAGAGAGAGAGGGAGGGAGGTTTTACTAAAGTACTTGCTTTACTTCAATTTGGTATATTTTTTATTGCAAGATTGTGTTTTTATCAGTTTTTCTTGATTTTGGTAGCAATGTACTTGAAGAAAATCTGGAGGGTCATCTTAAGAAGTGCCCTTTTATAAAATATGCGAAGTCACTATCGCTTTTGCCTTACTATAGTAAAGGGATTAATAGTGGTGAAGAGGGGAATGAAGTGGTAGATTATGTTACCTCGGAAATGAAGCGAAAAGCTGTGAATGGTATGACTGCAAAAGAACTGTCAGAATTGATTAGTAAGATTAAGTCCGTTCATGCTTCGATTTGTAATGACATTCAAGATTCGCATAAGATTCCGGAGGCTTGTGGAGTTTGGACTAATCATGAAATTGACAGGTGATCATATGCACATATATGTGATTGTATTAGCTGTTTGGGTCATTTAATTCTGTTTAACTAATAGTGTCGTTTATTTATTAGTATTGTTGTTTTGTAAATATTTTGTTCTTATAGGAAGTTGCCATTCCAAGAAAAGCATGTATTGCAGCAGGCCTCCATACTTGGGAATTTGGAAGACGTTGGTGTTATAAAGTCTTCTGGTGCAGATGGGTCATGTGTTGATGATGATATTCCTGCAGTGGTTGAATTTGGAGCCGGGAGGGGATACTTAACGCAAATGCTTGCAGACTGTTATGGGATCAAAAAAGTTTTCTTGGTTGAGAGAAAGTCATACAAACTCAAGGTTTGTGAATTCAAAGTCAAGCTTATTGTGAACTACATTTTTGAGTCCCCTTAAATATAAGCACACAGTGTTGATATCAAAGTTTCGGTGTTTGTTACTGATTTGTTAGCTATATAACTTAATTATCAAGAGGATTATCTAAACTATACCTGTAAAGTCCTCACTATACCAGTTTTTGGCTAAAAGTTCCATTTCCTGTTAATGCTACTTTTTAGGCTGATCGAAGCCTGCGTCAGATAGAGAGCTTGACATTAGAGCGATTGAGAATTGATAGTAAGGTTTTTCGATATCTTGTAGTTTAATGTTTGTGTTAAACGTTTTTAATTTAATCTCAAGCACAATTCATAATTAATTGAGTCCCCAGTGCAAGTTATCTTGTAATGTAGCAAACTACCCAGCAATTATATACTTATAATGACAGAACGCCTTTGTCACAGTATGTCGTAGAAAATAGAAACTGAATAAGTAGTTAGGTTCAGAATTCACTTCGAAGGACATATTAGTACAACATACATCTTTTGTCCTCGTGCTTAGTAGCCCTGGTTCTGTGTTTCACTTACTATTGTATACAGATCGGGTGGTTCTCTTATAAATAAAATTGAATATTAAGCAAAATATTGTCCTCTTTAAGTAAGAGCCTTAGGGTGTTTGCTAGATCACAAAATTTATAACTTCAGATATAATTTGTTCTGAAAAAAAGATATAACATGTTAAATATTGTATGTTTGCTCATCAATATCTGATGCAGGATTACTCGTAAAAATAACGATTTATTGAACAAATCCGATAAAAGACAAAACTTAGGTGGATGAATTGCAGAACACCCAGGACCCCAAGGGTTTCCAAACCGCATAAAGGAGAAAAGAGACCCAATTGATAATTCCAGATATTTAAATAACCTTGTTATGGGGTCTAAGTACATTAGGTTATTTAATTAGGGTTCCTATTTTCTATATAAGCATGGTAACCCCACATTATTACTTCAAATTAATTAGGAAATTAGGAATTATCTTAAACTTGAGATGCATATGGTTGTTGTTTGATTACGACTAAACTTTTGTAGTTAAAGGATATAAACTTGAATTATGGCAAGTTGTCCTATATATTTCTAAATAGTTCTTATTATTGAAACTTTTTGCCCGCACAGATAAGCCCACTGATCTCAAAAAAGCATGCCATTTAAATTTGATATGCCTATGGTTGTTTGATTACATCAACTCTGAGCTTTTGTAGTTGAGGATTTAAACTTGAATGCTGTTGAGTCTTTTAAAGGAATTCCATATTTGGCAATTGGTAAACATCTTTGTGGGCCAGCAACAGGTAATTGACTGTATGTATTAATCTTTATCTTGCTTCTAAGCATTGATCTTGAATTTTTCCATCATTTTAATTTACCGTGCCTATTCCATTACAGATATGACCATAAGATGTTGTTTAGCAAAGCCTTGTGTTCAAGATAATGTTGCTAAAGGGACTGAAAACCCTTATCTGAGAGGCTTAGCATTAGCAACATGCTGCCATCATCTTTGTCAATGGAAGCATTACATAAGTAATTTCTTTATCCCTCTCATAAAAAATAGACCAATGGTAGTTTAGGAGTCTATTTTTTCTCGGTTACACAAGGATGATTATGTGTAGAGTGTAGTGCTAGCCTGTTAATATCAATTTTGGTTCTAAACAGAATCAATCCTGTGTGCACAATTTTATGAAGTATAACAAGTACTTCTACTTGATTAATCAATACTTGTTTGTGAATTTTTGACATATGGAAACTTGGTTTTTACTTGTAGATAAGCGATATATGTCAAATCTGGGGTTTGATAGAGATTATTTTCATGCCATTACATGGTTTACCAGCTGGGCAGTCGATGCAGATCATGGTACAGCACTTTCTGATGTAGATGCCACATCACATCCGGAAATAATGTAAAAATCTTTGAACTTTACTCAAGTGAATGCTGCACATTTTTTAATAAAATAAATGATAAAGGGTCCTGGTCCCTGGACAACAGGTCAGGGACCTTATGTACCCATAATTGATTTGGACTGTTGGATTGATACACCAACTTAGATCTTCTTTGAGTTCCGAAGTAAACTTTTCTGGAACTCTAGTACTCTGCATTTATGGGAATAATTGTTCATTTTCTTCTCAATCTTATGCTTGATGTTGGGACCGGTAAGAGTATGCTGCTTCAAGAATTTGCTACTCAGGAATGCTCGTTAAAGCTTTCTACTGTTTGTGTTGTGTTTGCATGTTTTACGGTTCTATAGGCTCAAGCATGACTAGCACCCCCTTTTTGATATAATGACATTTACATTAATTGGATACTTATAACTTTGAATATCCTTCCCAAGTTACTTCCTTTCAACAACAGTAAAAAAAAATTAACCATTGTGGCGGGTTAGCGATTACTACTTAATTATCAACGGAAGTCCGTAAATGTTCTTCAATGTCAAAATTATATGTGAATATGTGATGTTATTTGCTCTTTTCTGTTTGTTAAGCGGACATTTTTTTCTGTTTAGACTTTAGAGGACAGTAGAAGAGGGAAACCTTGTCAAAGAGAGAAAGAATATTAGTCTGTGTAAATTTTAGTGGAGGGAAATTTTTATCTGGACTACTTAAAAACTGAAAGAAGATCTGGAGTGTTAGTGGGTCAATCCAACGAGCTAAATCAATGATGCCTATACAAGGTTTCCTGCGGCCTTAAAGAAAAATAAGGTCCCTTGGCACCAGGGACTAGGACCCAATGATACATGTACATATAACACTTTCCTTTTAAATTCTATAAATGGCTTGGGAATTGACGTAGCTGTCAATTTTTGCTTAATTTTGTTTCATCTTCGCTCATAGGGGATAAAGAATTCATATTTGAATATAGTTCATGAAAATTATTGATTCAGATATATAATATATTTATGATATATATATATTAATTCAGGGAGGATGGACGAGACAGGGGTATTGATCTATTAAGAGATGAAGGAATTTCAAGGAACATGAGTGCTGTGGATAGAGCAGTACTGGGTTTCATGTGCAAAGATATTATTGACATGGGAAGGTTGATGTGGATGAAGGAACATAGTCTGGATTCTCGACTTGTCAAGTACGTTCCGTCCAATATCTCTCCTGAAAATCGTCTGTTGATCGCAAAGCACAAGAATGACATTTTATTATAAGATGGGCAGACCCCAACCCCAATTCCTTCAAAATGGAGATCTTTCAAGACTATGGAGAACTTAAAACCAAATTTATATGTAATATTAAGGGGCCGTTTAGATTATTGGATTTCAACCATGTTTCTCTGACATTTTTTTTTGACATCTCCTTTTCATTCCCATTATAGATTTAGAGTTAACCAAGTTGAAGTTCCACGATCTGAAGATGAACAAATTTATTTTAAGCATTTAACTGATGTCAAAATAAGTACTGTGATATATAGATAGAACAGTCACAAGTGATAACAAACTATGAGCATCATCGTGTTTCACAGAAGTTCGATAAATTTGATTCAATGGGATCATTCCAACTTCACGAACATTCCCTCGACGTCTAATCTGCAAATATTTAGTTAAAATTACTAATAGCTGCTTCCTGATGAAGTACTACTATCTAATGAAGTGGAGTCAGTCGGCATATTTGGAGTCTCCAGAGAAGTTTCACATAGCAATGTAAGTTCTGCTTCAAATATGCATCGGTCATCAACTACATATCCTTTTGCAGAATCATTAAGATCTTTTAGTTCGATTAGTGAATGCCAACCCCAGTCCTCAATTGATGCACTAAACCAGATGGTAGCTACAATATTTTCGACATTAATACTAGTGTAAAATTCAGTTATAATGGTAATCTAGAAAGAATGTAAAAAGGGTAATTACCTTTCTTCTGTATATGATTTTGATTAAACTGGTCCTTAACTGTTAGTGTAAACTCTGTTTTTAAGTCGCGCACAGGGGAACTATTGTGATCAACGTACACCAAATACAGGGAGAGGCCGTATTGAGTTAATTTGATGATCAAACAGTTTTCGCACATACCACAAATGACCTCCAATGCGGAACTCGTCAGAATAACAATCCTCCTCCAACTCTGAAAATTGATAAACCTCCCACACATATTTACCAGAGATGTTAGCCGCTTCTGATATTGAGAGACATTCATCTATTTGACCTAGCCGCGGACCTTCACTTAAAAAAACCTCCACTCCAAAGAAGCAAGTGTCGTCTACCAGAAAACCATTAGTAGGTTCTTCCAAAGCTTCTAAAGAGATGAATTTAGAGAACCCCCATTCGTATTTTACCCAGTCAAAACGTTTTGCTCTCCCTGTAAAACAAACATAGCATACAGCTTAAGCTCAAATTTCTTGGTAAGTTCAAATTAGACAACAGAGCGATGAAAAATAACAAATAAGCATAATTCCGGAAAGAACTAATGGACAACTATACCTTGAACAGTAAGATATTTTCCTCGAATTTGGTCGAACAAAAAGAACTTGAAAATGGCATTGACGTCCTTACCAGCTTCTAGACTACTTGTGCTTTCGAGCATTATGTATATAGATACATGATCACCCTTACCTCCATCTTTTCCTTTCGGATACAGTATAATCTTCCTGCATGCATCAGCATAGCTTAATTATGTATTATGAACACACACACACACACACAAAATACTAGCACCACAGAGTCTTATACAAGACCTCGTAATTTCAAATTGAACAACCAGCAGATAAATCTGAGGGCACATAAGAAATATTGAATACAGTGAAAAAAGTATTAGGGATACCATTCTTGCTGTCCAGCTTGAAAAATGTTTGTCATAATATGATGGACGCCATGTTTGGAATAGAGTGAGAAAGACTGGAGTTTGATCAAATAATGTGCTGGTGGAGTATCCCTCCATTCTCTTAGAACAGCCCCTATTACAATTAGATTACCATTATGTTTTTTTTGCTAAGTAAACTTAAGCACACCCAAGTGTTAAACTGTTGACCACCTCCAAAGAAGGCATGATTTCAACCACTACACTTACCCTTTATTGACATATTAATCATTATGTTATATACATGCAGTATTAAAATTAAGTGATGATCACCTACTCTCTCTGTTAAGATGAAATATTTTACTTTTAGATACTGAATCTAATTAACTCTGATAAACATAAGCTAGACTAATTGTCCTTTATTATGTTTGTTGTAAGTTGTTTACAAGTCAAAAATTCCAATTTTTTAATATATAAGTTATTTATATAATATACCCGACGAAACCTTATATCTTAAACGTTCTGATATGCAGCATAATCTAATTGATTTTAATGAATTTAAGCCAAACTACTTGCCTTCTACGGGTCCTGTATTGATTCAGGTATGAAATTGAAATGGATTAGTCGTTTAAAATTCATGAATTATGTTTTGACGCTTAACAATTAACTTTGTAAGAGGAGAAACGAAACCGTAAGTCTGTCATATGCCTTGGACATAAAATAATAAATCTACTAAAACCGTAATACTCCAGACGTCCCATTATTAAATTTAAAAAGGGGGGGGGGAGAATTCGAACAATATCAACGATTTCGAAGGAATTCTAATAACTTAACTAATATAAGGTTAAACAAGTGGGGTTAGTTGCGGACCTTCGTCGTCGGCTCCATCGTATACATAACCCATGAGTAGAAAGTTTACAATGCCTCGGCAATTTGTCAGGGATTAGGATTAGGTTTTTTCACTTAAAACCCTGGCTGATGGGCGCTAGATTATATAGGGAGTAAGTTCTTTTTATAAGATCTATTCACGTAGAAAAGGTATTTTTTAAGGTAAAGGTAAAGTTTTCGAGCAAATACTATGAAACGGATGGATTTCTACAAGTAGCTACATAGGAAATAATTGACATAATGTCCTAATTTACTTGGTCAATTTAATTTTTTAGAAAAAAATATATTTAAAGTTAATTATAGAAAAATTATTTAAAATGATTGAAATTTTGCATATAAAAATTAATGATATTTTCTTTTGTAACAGTAGAATTTACTCCTATATTTACGAAAATCACCTTAATTTTGTATTAATAATTATTTAATTTTAGATAAATTATTTAAAATTTATTTTAGGAATGTTAAGCCCAATTTTTTTAATACTCCCTCCGTCCCAATTTATTGTCTTTTTTGACTTTTTGCGGTAAAATTTACCAAATTTTGATTGAAATTTTCATATAATATATGATCGAAAAAATTATAAAAATTATATTATTAGAAAGTACACATAATCTACTTTAATACGTATTCTTCGATTTTTGAAAATAATAAAATATTGATATTTAATTTACGGTCAAAGTTAGATTAATTTAATCACAAAAAATCAAACAAGACAAATCTAATAACTTTGTTAATTAGTTTTCAAATTATCGTTTTTGTCAAAAGTCAAATCGGACATTTAAATTATGATGAAATGAACATGTGATTGTCTCCTTTTGTAATGTCTCCATTTATGCAACATAACAGAGATGTAGAGTATAGGGCATATTTGTATATAGTTTAGAAGACCTATAAACCCGTAACAATTTATCGATTATTGTTTATATACCCAATTTATACGTTAAATTTATAATTTATAAATTGATAAGTTAAATGTTAGCAAAATCATACTTTTTCATAACTTATTATTATTTTTTATTTTTTTTATTAATTTTAGTTTTGAAAAATATATTTGTAAATGTTAATATAATATAAAATTCACAAATTAAGATAATTATATATAAAAATTATTTATTTTAGTTCATTTAAGTAAAAAAATTATAATTTATAAATAAAATTATTCAAACACTTAAGTAATTTATAAGTATTTATCTACTTCACTTATAAGTTATTTATTTATTTTAAGTTATAAATTTATACCTACTTAGATCCATGATTTCTTTTCTTCAATTTAGAGAGATTATTGCTTTAAATTATATTAATTAAAAGGGGTTTTACTGTACGTGAGCAGGTAAGAAACCAATCTCCTTAAACACGTCTTGCATGTGTAACAACTAAAAAGTAACAATAATTGTAAATAAGACATCGATTCATTCAAGTTCAAGCTAAAATAAGTTAGGATCCAAACGACAACAGATGAAATGGTGACATCACGAGAAGTAGTCCAACATGTAACGCAAGAGCAGAATGAAGAACTGATGCAGAATGTGACTTACGAGGAAGTAAAAGAAGCAGTCTTCTCCATGCATCCTGAAAAGTCACCTGGAATGGATGGACTAAATCCCGGTTTCTTCCAAGCATTTTGGAACGTAGTTGGTGCGGATGTTTCCGAGTTTTGTCAACAGTTTTTTAATACAGGAGAAATGCCAGGGGAGGTAAATCGTACTTTGGTATGTCTCATCCCAAAGATTAAAAAACCTCACCAAATGTCAGAACTCAGACCAATTTCACTGTGTAATGTCTTGGTGCGAATTGTGTCAAAAGTGCTAGCTAATAGACTCAAGCCGTGTTTAAAGCATCTGATCTCAGATAAGCAAAGCGCCTTTATCGAAGGAAGACTACTAACTGATAATGCGTTGTTGGCCTATGAGATAAATCATTGCATCAAAAGACGAACACAAGGAAAGTAAGGAATTGCAGGTCTCAAGCTTGATATATCCAAGGCATATGACAGACTAGAATGGAGCTATATTGAAGGTATGTTTAAAAAATTTGACTTTAATCATACTTGGATTCAGAGGCTGATGACTTGCATTAAATCTGTCACATATAGCTTTGTGAATAATGGTAGAGTGTTTGGTGATATTCGACCTCAACGAGGTATACGGCAAGGAGATCCTATTTCCCCGTATATTTATATTTTATGTGCAGAAGGTCTAAACTCTGTCATTAGAAAACATGAGGAGGTTGGCCTAATCCATGGTGTGTCAATTGCAAGAGGTGTGTTAATTCAAGTGTTTATGATGATAAGAGTTCTTAGCAACAGAATGTAGACTTCAGATTGGAATCATCCGAGATCTCAGCAATGTTTATCAGAATGCAGTTGGTTCAATCTTCCTGGAAGTCTATCCCGCAGGTTTAGTATTAGTTTGTTAGGGTTTTGTGTAAATCTTGTTTATCTGGATAAACCTTATCTCAAACAAACTCACCACCTTATCTTATAAATCAAGTTTAAATCTTTCAAGCCTTATCTCTTTACTTGATTTATCTTTTTCAAACGTACTAACAGATTAGTTTAAAAGCTTCATTCAAATATTTTCAAACAAACTTATCTTCCAACCTTATCTTGTGTTTGAAAATAAATCTGTTAGAACTTTGCTTATAAATACAACTCTTCATTTCAGATTTGTAGCTAACACTTTCACGAGAATCCTTCATCATCTGAAATCTTTTTCTTGTTTCATACCCGAGATATTCATATCCAGAAAAACAAGAAACCTAGTTTGAGTTGTAATCAATTTGTTTATTCTTGTAACTGAATAGTGTATTCATATCAACTTTGTGCCGGGTTGTGGCAAGCTTGATTTCAAAGTATAGCAAGGTAGCTAGAAGGCTAAGGAATAGCAGTGGGCTAGGTAGCAAGGAAGCTTGGGAAAGGGTTTCTTTCAGGTGCTATATTTGTAATCAAGGAAAAGACTGTAAGTTCTTTTATTAAAGTTGATATAATACATTCTCTATGCTAGTTGGCATGGGGACTTGGATGTAGGCCATAGACTAGGTGTAGGGGCCGAACCAAGTGAAAACTTCTGGTGTTTTTACTTTTCAGTTTTCAGCATTCTGCATTTTTCTTTTCTGCAGTGTAATTGAGACTGTCCCATACCCTGTCTCATTTGTAAAGAGACTGTCCCATTTGCATAAGAGACTGTCCCATTTGCCTTGACAGTTAGAATATTATTTTATCTATCGAGCCATCGAATTTCATTTGGTATCAGAGCAGGTGCATTTAATTCTCTTTTTAGTGTTTATTTTGCTAGCGATCCATGGCTCAACCAGATAGGTATTCAAACAATTATCCACCACTGCTTCATGGTGCTGAAAACTACAATGACTGGAAGTTTCGAATGAAAATCTTTCTCCAGCGTGATGCATTTGAATGAGATGTTGTAGAAAATGGTTTCACAATTCCTATGAAAGAAGGAAAGCCAAAATCTCTCAAGGATCTCTCTCCCGAAGAAGTGAACGCAATGAATTCCAATGCTAAAGCTATGAACTCACTTCTCAATGGCATGGTAGCTACAGAATTAAGAAAAGTTTCAGCATGTACTACTGCCAAGCAGATTTGGGATACGATCAAAGTCAGCCACGAAGGCACGTCTAAGGTACGTGAAGTAAAATTAAGTATGCTAATGAGTGACTATGAAGGTTTCAGGTTGGAAAGAGATGAAAGCGTGCGAGATGCTCAAGGGAGGTTTCTGACATTGATGAACTCCATCTCACTTCTGGAACGGATCATTCCTCAATCTGAGATAAATAGGAAAATCCTCAGAGCAATGCCAAAGAAGTTTGCTCCAAAGGTTACCATTCTGCAGGATTCAACACTGCTTTCGACTATGGATACTCTAACACTGTTCAGTGAATTGGAGGAATTCGAAAATCAGCTACGTAGATATGATGAAGAAGATGAAGCTCCTCGTAAGAAAACTCTTGCACTTAATGCAGATGCAGATGAGTCTCCTGACGATTCTGATGAAGATATTGCTCTTCTAACAAAGAAGTTTCATAAATTTCTTGCCAAACGGAATGCCTCCAAACGACCTGTGAAATCGCAGTTTATGAAGAAGGACTTCAAATCTAATCCGAGCAAGGAGAGTAAAACAAATCAAAGCAAGGATACCTGTTTTGAGTGTGGAAAGAAAGGGCACTTCAAAAAGGACTGCTACAAGCTGAAGAACAAAAAGAAGGCATTAATTACTTGGAGTGATGATGAATCTGACGTGGAGATCGATTCAGACGATGAAGTTGCTCAACTTTGCTTTGCTGGACTAGAGGACGACTCCAGTGATAATGATGAGGTACAGAATATTAAGTATAATTCAAATATATCTTCGTCTATTTTAAATTTGCAGGTCCAGGTCAAGAAGTTGAAAGAAAAGAATGCTTATTTAAAGCAAGCTTTAAGTGAAGTTCTTAGTGAAATGGATGACCCCATGAAGGAAGAAGCCCTAATTGCTGAGAACAAATCATTGCTTGAAAGGGTTTCAAAACTTACTGAAGAAAATCTATATCTCAAAAATGAGATTGAGATGAAAGATGTATGTCTTGAAGCCTTGAAGAAAGAGTCAATATCTGTTGATTCAGAAACCGTTAAAGAAAACAGTGTTCCTGATCCCCTGGTTCCTGAATTAAAGCAGAAAGTCGAACAGCTTAAAAAGGATTTAGCTAAATGTTTTCATGGAGAAGGAACTTTGAATGCTCTTCTTGGTGAACAAAAATCTTCTCTTGATAAAGGAGGTTTAGGATGTGAGTCAATCAAGAAACGTGCATTTTAAGGTGGTTATAAGCGAGCTCCTATGAAATATAAGATGCCTTATGAGAAATGTCGAGATTGTGGCAAAGCTGGCCACCCTACATCTGAATCTAGATTATGTGGTATCAAGGGCCACTCCTCTAACTCATCTTATAAATCGTCTACTAGATATAAATCTGCTAATACTTCTGTTAATATTATTCAGATGTGGATTAAGAAATCAGATAGACATTTATATAAGATTCGTGATACTAACCAACCAGGACCCAAGTTTAAGTGGGTACCTAAGGGATAAAGCAATTCTTGCAGGTTTGTTTGAAGGTCCATGTTCCGCGAAATAAATGGATCATCGACAGTGGTTGTTCACGTCACATGACAGGTGATAAATCCAAGTTTCTATCTCTAGTTGCCAAGGAAGGTGGCTTAGTTACTCTTGGAGATTCAAACACCGTCAGAATTATTGGAAAAGGCACTATTGGTAATGACAGGTTTGCTATTTCTAATGTTCGTTTAGTTGATGGTTTGAAATATAATCTTATTAGTGTAAGTCAACTTACTGATGCTGGTCATAAGGTTAAGTTCGATAAAGATGTATGTTATATTGGTACTCATACTAACGAGTTTGCTTTAGTTGCCAAAAGGAAAGGAAATATTTTTGTGTTAGATTTTGATGAGCAGCAAGAAGAAATTTGTCTAGCTACCGTTCAAGATCAACAAGATCTGTGGCATAGACGTCTTGGCCATGTTCACATGGATCTTCTTCGGAAGATATCTTCTCATGATCTGGTTCGAGGTCTACCAAAGCTGAAGTACAAGAAAATAGAACCTTGTTCAGCTTGCCAACTTGGAAAACAGGTGAAAACTTCCTTTACTGCTAAGAATAAAGTATCAACTTCTGTTCCTTTGCAGCTCCTTCATTTAGATCTCTTCGGTCCAGAAAGGTATGTAAGTTTGGGAGGTAAGAATTATGCTTTTGTTATAGTAGATGATTATTCTCGTTTTACTTGGGTGTTATTCTTGCGTAATAAAGATGAAGCTTTTAGTGAATTTAAGGATCTTATTACTAACCTTGAGACTAAGTATTCATTTAAGCTCAAGACTATTCGTAGTGATCATGGAGGTGAATTCGAGAAGGATTTCATAACCTTCTGTAAATCAAGAGGAATCACTCATGAATTCTCAGCTCCTCGAACTCCTCAGCAGAACGGAGTAGTAGAACGCAAGAACAGGACGCTACAGGAAACTGCCAGAACTCTTCTGCATGAGAGTAAGCTTCCAAGAAAATTTTGGGCTGAAGCGGTACACACTTCCTGTTATGTTTTAAATAGAGTACTTATTCGTCCTATTTTGCTTAAAACCCCGTATGAATTGCTTAAGAAAAGGACTCCTAACATTAGTTATTTTCGAGTATTTGGTTCCAAGTGTTTTATTTTAGATACTCAAAATAATCGAGGCAAGTTCGATGCGAAATCTACGGAAGGAATCTTTTTGGGATATTCTACAACAAGCAAAGCTTATCGTGTTTATAATTCTGTCAAAAACAAAGTAGAAGAATCCATCAATATTACATTCAATGAATCCTCAAGGAATATATCTCAAATTGATGAAGACACTGCGGATCTAGCGTCTCATTCCCAAATGAGACAGTCTCATTCTGAAAAGAGTCAGTCTCATTCTGACAAATCAAACAGTCAAGACTCTCCAGGTCCATCTCAGTCTTCTGATAATTCTGCAGGATCTACTCAAGCTTCAGTTGAATCTTCTGGCTCTCCAAAGACTCCCGATAGTGTTTCAAATTTGAATTCTGTTACTCCTCTGGATAAATCTTCACAAGCGGAAATGAGGCAGTCTCTTTTGAATGAGACAACTCCTATTCATTTCCAGGCAGACAATTCTAATGAGGAAGAAATGAGTAATATTCAACTTCCTAAGTCTTCTAGGACTGTGAAGAATCATCCACCAGATAATCTTCTCACTGATTTAGATCAAGGGATTTCTACTCGAAGCAGATTTCATAATCTATGTGCATTCTGTGCTTTTGTTGCTGAATTTGAACCAAAGAATGCTCAAGAAGCAGTTGCAGACAAACACTGGTCTGTTGCAATGCAGGAGGAATTGAACCAGTTCGAGCGTTGTGATGTTTGGGAACTCGTCCCACTTCCTCAGGATGCCAAGATCATTGGTACTCGCTGGGTTTTCAAGAATAAGAAGGATGAAGATGGCAACATTATTCGAAATAAAGCTCGTTTGGTTGCTCAGGGATACAACCAACAAGAAGGAATCGATTACGACGAGACATATGCTCCAGTAGCTCGTTTAGAAGCTATTCGAATCTTAATGGCTTTTGCAGCTCACAAGAAGTTCAAGCTCTATCAGATGGACGTCAAAAGCGCATTTCTAAATGGCTATCTCAAGGAAGAAGTCTACGTGAAGCAACCTCCAGGTTTCATTCACGAGAAGTACCCTAACTATGTTTACAAGCTCAAGAAATCTGTCTATGGATTGAGACAGTCCCCTCGTTGTTGGTACGAACGTCTCAGTCAATTTCTTGTGAACAATGGTTTCATTCGTGGGACACTCGATCCAACTCTCTTTATTTTTCATAAACGTGATAACTTTCTTTTAGTACAAGTTTATGTTGATGATATAGTATTTGGATCTTCTAATGAATCTTTGTGTAAGTGGTTTTCTGATTGCATGCATAAGGAATTCGATATGAGTTTGATGGGTGAATTGCAGTACTTTCTAGGTTTGCAAATTAATCAGTCTAATGCAGGAATATTTATTCACCAAGGCAAATACATAAAGGATCTACTCAAAAGATTTGCACTTGATCATGTCACACCTAAATCAACTCCGATGAGTACTTCGGTTAAGCTTACTAAGGATGAACAAGGTACACCTGTAGATGTCACTAAATTTCGAGGTATGATTGGTTCATTGTTATATTTAACTGCCTCACGACCTGACATTATGTATAGTGTATGCTTGTGTGCTCGTTTTCAATCTCAACCTAAAGAATCTCATTTGAATGCCGTTAAACGTATTTTTAAATATTTGAAAGGTACGAGTGACTTAGGATTATTTTATCCAAGCTCCTCTTCCTTTGACTTAATCGGTTTTTCAGATGCTGACTATGCAGGGTCACAGGTTGATAGAAAAAGCACAAGTGGTGCTTGTGAATTTTTAGGAGATTGTTTAGTTGCATGGCATAGTAAAAAGCAAACTTCAGTAGCTCTCTCTACAGCTGAAGGAGAGTACATTGCAGCTGGAAGTTGCTGTGCTCAAATTTTGTGGATGCAACAAACATTGCAGGATTTTGGTATTTCTTACTCAAATATTCCTATTTATTGTGATAATACCTCTGCAATTAATATCTCTAAAAATCCTGTTATGCATTCTCGTACTAAGCATATTGACGTTCGTCACCATTTTCTTCGAGATAATGTTTCTAAAGGTAATATTGAGCTTATTTATATTTCTACTGAGAAACAGCGTGCAGATATCTTCACTAAGCCTTTAGCTGAAGATAGATTTTGTAAAATGCGTCGTGAATTAGGTATGTGTTCTCTGTAATTTATTACATGATTTATGTGATTATATATGAATTATGTCATAATACTTAAATATATGTTGTGTATTTATTATTTGAGTTATTAGGTTCCTGTTTATAAATTTGTGGTTTTTTATTTTATTTGTCCGTGTGTTTATGCGTGTATATAGCATTAGATTTTGTAAATCTTTTGATTAGACTTTTCATATCCTTGAAACTCGTGCATGTATTACTCTTTCAGTACATAACTTCTGTCATGCATCTCTTCGACTTCTTTTCAATCTCTATCTCTTCAATTCTCATTTTTTTATTTAACCTAATCCTCTTAACCCTTTCAGTTTCCTATTCATCTTCTCTCTCTCAAACACAATTGAAAACCTTTCTCCATTTCTTTTCTAATTTTTCGCCTCTATCCATGGCACGCAAATCTACCCCTTTCACTCGTTCTCGATCTACCGCTCAACGTACCCCAACTGATGCGGCTTCAGGTTCCAAGCGTCAACGGGTCGGTAATTTTGAACCGGAAGTATCAAGCGGAATGTCTGATAGTTCTTTTGAGCGACATGCAAAGGAGACTACTTCGACGAAAGTGATGTCAAAGTTGATTCTGAAGGAACGCTTGTGTGATCTGGATCTTCTGAAGAAAATCGGTATTGCGGATTTGTTTGATTCAGTTGGTTGTTCGTCATTGTTGTCGCCCCCGGAGATTATTTATCCCGAGTTAGTGAAAGAATTCTATGCCAAGCTTCGTATTTTGGATGGAAATATTGTGTTCTCAGAAGTCCAAGGGAATCCTGTTTGTTTTAAAGCGGATCTTCTGGCACGACTTACTGGTGTTTCTGACAAGGGAGTTTGTCCGTCGACAACTCATCAAGCGTTTCAAGACATTCCTGGTCTCCAGTACGAGGAACAGCTCAAGGTCATTCTTGGTGACAATTTTGTTTCGGTGTCAGTCAAACCTTCGGTAAATGATTTAACCCCAGTTTCTCTTGTTTTGTTTCGTTTATTTCATACGAATGTTATGCCTCGTAAATCTGGTCGTGATAGAGTCACTTTTCAAGATTGTATTCTTATGTCTGTTTTTGTTAAAAAGATTCAGTGCAATGTTGCTTCTTTGATTATATCCAATATGGGTCACTGTGCCAAGCATGGTTCTATGCACTTACCATACCCTGGTCTTTTGTCTCGAGTATTTGAATATTTTTGTGCCTTGACCCCTGCTTCTGTGTCTGATAAGATTTCCGTAATCTTTGACTTGTCAGTATTAACCTTAAATGGTTTAGTTGTTTCTGAGTCCAATGAGTTAGTTTTTGATGATGCTTCTAGGAATGTTGGTGGTATTCCTAAGTCTCCTAATTATGCCTCAGACCCCTTTGATCAGCCTACCAATACTCTTCTTAATTCTCTGTTGATCAAATTAAATGAAAATTCTGTTGCTTTGGCTAATCTTAATCAGCATTTTGCTTCTGTCAAAACTCTTGGATCACTAACTTCTGAAGTTAGTATTCTCAATGCTTCTTTTGAGTTGTTTAGGAAGTATGTTTGTTCATCTTTGGATGATATCAATGCTAAACTCTCTGTATTGCATACTTCTGATGTCAAGTTGTCTAAGACCATAGATTTTGAGTTTGGGACTCTGCAGGAAGGGATGGTTTCCTCTGCTAAGGCATGGGAAAAGAAATTTGTTAAGTTGTTTTTTAAGCTTGGGTCAGAGACTAAATTTCTATCTCAGCAGTTGTCAGCCATGCAAGACAAGAGCAAGATGTATTGGCACAAGAAAAGAGACTGGATTGGAGATTGTACTTTAGAAGAAATCACTGCTCCTCTGCCACTCCCTGCCATTCCTCCACCTTCAGTTTTTGGTATGACCAGAGAAGAATACAAGGCAAAGATTTTTGACTGGCTTCGTGAACGGGACGGGAAGGCACCAGCTCAGGAAGCTTTTGACAAGCTATTTTCAGAGTACGGCTCAGCTCCGGTGTTTCCTTCATCCCAGAACAAGGCTTCTGGTTCAGGAAAAGGCAAAGGCAAAGGCAAAGCTCCAGTTCATGTTGATGACGATTCTGATTGAAGGACCCTTTTATGATGAAGGGGGAGAAATTATGAGATGTTTTTAAGACGTTTGTTGTTTTTAAGACGTTTGTTTCATTTTGGTTTCTTTGATGGGTGTTTCGTTTTTAAGACTTTGATTGTTTGGTTGTGTTGTTTGGGTTTTTAAGACTTTGATTGTTGGTTGTGTTGGTTTTGAACTTTGATTTTGGATGTGCTTTATGTGTTTAATCGTTATTCTGGATTCTGTTTAGATAACAACTGGACATCCTGGTTTATGGATGGGTTGTCTTTTGTTTTAAGTATTTATTGATTGAGACTGTTTCTTTTATGCATATTGATCTCGTGTCTCATTCAGTCTTTAGTTGTCTCATTCTCATATTGATTGCATGTATTTTAAACTGCAATATATTCTGTTGTATCTAACTCTGTTTTACAGGCCTTTAGTGTTTTTGATAGGGGGAGCATTTATGCTTTCTTTGTCATCATCATAAAAGGGGGAGAATGTTAATTCAAGTGTTTATGATGATAAGAGTTCTTAGCAACAGAATGTAGACTTCAGATTGGAATCATCCGAGATCTCAGCAATGTTTATCAGAATGCAGTTGGTTCAATCTTCCTGGAAGTCTATCCCGCATGTTTAGTATTAGTTTGTTAGGGTTTTGTGTAAATCTTGTTTATCTGGATAAACCTTATCTCAAACAAACTCACCACCTTATCTTATAAATCAAGTTTAAATCTTTCAAGCCTTATCTCTTTACTTGATTTATCTTTTTCAAACGTACTAACAGATTAGTTTAAAAGCTTCATTCAAATATTTTCAAACAAACTTATCTTCCAACCTTATCTTGTGTTTGAAAATAAATCTGTTAGAACTTTGCTTATAAATACAACTCTTCATTTCAGATTTGTAGCTAACACTTTCACGAGAATCCTTCATCATCTGAAATCTTTTTCTTGTTTCATACCCGAGATATTCATATCCAGAAAAACAAGAAACCTAGTTTGAGTTGTAATCAATTTGTTTATTCTTGTAACTGAATAGTGTATTCATATCAACTTTGTGCCGGGTTGTGGCAAGCTTGATTTCAAAGTATAGCAAGGTAGCTAGAAGGCTAAGGAATAGCAGTGGGCTAGGTAGCAAGGTAGCTTGGGAAAGGGTTTCTTTCAGGTGCTATATTTGTAATCAAGGAAAAGACTGTAAGTTCTTTTATTAAAGTTGATATAATACATTCTCTATGCTAGTTGGCATGGAGACTTGGATGTAGGCCATAGACTAGGTGTAGGGGCCGAACCAAGTGAAAACTTCTGGTGTTTTTACTTTTCAGTTTTCAGCATTCTGCATTTTTCTTTTCTGCAGTGTAATTGAGACTGTCCCATACCCTGTCTCATTTGTAAAGGGACTGTCCCATTTGCATAAGAGACTGTCCCATTTGCCTTGACAGTTAGAATATTATTTTATCTATCGAGCCATCGAATTTCAAGGTGCACAGCAGATCTCCCACCTTTTGTTTGCAGATGACTGTTACATGTTTTTCAGGGCATCTGGAGTGGAAGCAAGAATTGTGAGAAACGTGCTCGGTCGGTATGAAAATTTGTCTGGACAGGCTATCAACTTTAATAAGTCAAGTGTGATTTTTAGTCCAAATACAAGGACTCGGGAAAGAAATCAGGTCTGCCAAATTTTGCAAGTCAGTGAAGTTTCTGAACCTGGACGATACCTGGGAATGCCAATGAATGTGGGGAAAAAGAAGGTATCAGTGTTTCATTTTTTAACTGATCGAGTTAAGAAAAAATTACAGAGCTGGGGTACTAAATTGATTTCAAAGGGTGGGAAATGTACACTGTTGAAAACAGCTGCTCAGACGATTCCAAATTTTTGGATGAACTTGTTCCTAATTCCTAACGAAGTCTGTGAAAGTATGGAGGTGCAGATAAATGGTTATTGGTGGGGTCATGGTCAGAATAATAAAGGAATAAGATGGAAAAATTGGGATAAGCTATGTGTGATGAAAGAAGCTGGTAGACTAGGTTTCAAGAAGCTGAGAAATTTTAATATCTCTATGCTAGCTAAGCAAGCCTGGCTACTAATCAATAATGACAATCCATTAGTCACGACGTGTATGAAGGCAAAATATATTCCTGGTAGAGACTTCCTAACAGCTAAACTAGGAGCAAACCCTAGTTATATGTGGAGGAGTATATTAGCTGCGCAAGAAGTAGTGAAGAGAGGGTGTAGAAGGAGAATTTGTGATGGAAAACAAACTGAAATTGGAAGGTTCCATGGCTCCCATGTGCAGAAAATGGCTTCATGACCACAGGAAATGCATGTTCAGTTGGGGTATGTAGTTTAATGCAGATAGAGCAAAAGCAATGGGATGAGGAGGTATTGTTGGATATTTGCAACGAGAGAGATAAAAATCTAATTAAAAAGATTCCGTTATCAAAAAGAGAAGATCATGATGCTTGGTTCTGGTTTCCGGATGAGAAGGGCTGCTTCACAGTAAAGAGCTGCTACAGGTTATTACAGGGGGAAGTTGATGCACCATATGCAAAATGTGTGCAAGTCGATACAACCTGTCAGTGGTGTCGACAGGACCAAGAAACAGATGTCCATGTACTGTTTGGCTGTGAAATAGAGATTGCAACTTGGGTGGCAGTTGATCTGCAAACAAGTATTAGCATACTACGGGAGGATAATGTGTTTGATATTATACGGAGAGCCTTTGATAGGTGCAATATGGAGCAGTGTACATTGGTGGTATTAATTTGTTGGAGTATCTGGACTAGAATAAATAAGTGGGTATGGGAGAAAATTAATATGTCCGTTTTTGGCATCAAAGCAGCTGCTTTAAACATACTTACTGAATGGAAACAAGCTCATGAACAAAAGATGACATCTGGTACAGGTGGTGCAGCTCCACTTGCGGTTCGAAAATGGGAGAGACCTCAGGATTAGTGGGTTAAAGTAAACATAGATGCTGCTTTATTTGACGATGTAGAATGCATTGGTCTGGGAGGTATAGTTCGAGGACCATTTTCGAGGAGTAAATGGTCAGTTCATCATGGCTATGAGCAGAAGGCAAGAGATTTTGATTCAACCACGAGAGGCTGAAGCATTGTGTATAAAGGCATCTCTGATCTGGCTAAAAGATAAAGGAATTGGGAAGTGTGTTTTCGAGACTGATTCACAGGTCCTTGCTCGTGCATGTAAAGGCACATCTGGGAGGTCGTATTTTGATACAATCGTTAGGGATTGTATAGAGTTATTTCAATACTTCGAAGAAGTGTTAGTGCGTTTTTCACATAGGTCTGCGAATAGGGCGGCTCATGCATTAACAAAAGCGGCTTATTCTATGTCAGGCTCTCAGGAATGACATGTGAATCCTCCGGAGTTTATTCATCATGTAATATGTTGTGAAGCTTTATAAGAGTGCAACTACGATTATCGTAAAAAAAAAAGTTAGGATCCAAACAATAACAATTGAGAATGTGCTTTAGGATGAATAACACTGAATTTAAACAGCATCAATAATTTCACCTTGGAAACAAGTGAAGCACATTACTAGCTGATACAATACCAGTTCCAAATACAGAAAGTACTAATTTGATTGTAACTTACAAAAGCATATTTTCGGAGATTAGAGAGCAAACTAACAACATATCCTAACAGTAGGCTGATCGAGAAATTCAAAAATGTAGAGGCTTTAGATGAGTATTACAGAACAAGGTCATTCGAGCCTCAAATTCGCAACAATCGTCAACTATAAATCCTTTTTTAGCCCGGTCTTTTAGATCCTTTAGCTGAATGAAAGAACCCCAACCCCACGAATGCCAAGTTGAAGGACCGAACCAGTTTGTGTCTGAAAAAGAAAATGCAAGTTGTTATAATAAGAAAACACATTTTTCAGGCACGACATTATCTGATTTACGAGAATCACTCAAACAGAATTCAACGGAAAAATACAGCACCTATGTGTATGTGGTGTTTCTTATTGATCTGGTCGTTAAGTGTGATTGTGTACTCTGCTTTCACATGCTGGGCAGAAAAGTTTTTTGGGGGATCCATTAAATCAAGAAAGAATGAAAGGCTACAACCTCTATTATCCGAGTCACCTTTTGGATAGAGACATAGCCGCCTGAAAGAATTGTACTACATCTTTAACAAACTAGAAAGTTGAAATGCAAGTATGCAGATTGCAGAGGCTTGAAAGTTGAAAGTGGAGTACCATTTGTAACTTCCAACATCAAATGTATCTGAAAAACAATGATCATCTACCAACTCGGAGAACCCGGTGACCTTCCATTTGTAGTTATAGGTAACATTTTCAAAATTCGATATTGAAAGGCATTCACGAACACCCGGGCTCTGGATAACATGGCCTGAGCTCCAGATTACATAAACCTCAGCTCCAAGAATACAAGTGCCATCTACTAAAAATCCATTGGTTGGATCTTCGAATTCTTGCAAAGAAATGAACTTCGAAAATCCCCATTTGTATTTCACACTGTCAAAACGCCTCGCATTCCCTACACACATAGAAAAGTCTAAAATACAATCGTACATCATATATCATTATATCGTCACACTTGTGCATGTAAGAATCTCGCATTAGTCACTAATTATAACTTGAACAGTTAGATACTTTCCTCGAATTTGGTCAAACAAAAAGAACCTGTAAATAGCATGAACCTCTTTGCCATCGGCTAGACTCTTCTTGTTTGCCACCGACAAGTATATAGAGATATGATCTCCATAACCTTCCTTATGGCCATCCGGAAGAAGTACAATCCTCCTGTGGAAAGTAAAGTGCAAAGATAAAAGGGGCGTGTGTGTGTGTGTGTTAATTATCGAGAAAAAAAATGTACGTCTGCAAATAGCACGTACCATTGGTGCCCACCGGCTTCAAAGTTGCTAGACTTGATCTTTTCAAAACTATTTTCGGAAAAGAGAGAAAAATACTTGATTTTTAACAAGTAAACTATGTCTAATTTCAGTCAAAGCCCCTACTAGTTCATACAAAAATGTGTTATATTAGCAATTAGCAAAAGAAAGATGTCATCAAAATGCATGTCTACAAACAAATATCCAACTATTAGTTATATTAGTTATATTTAATTTAGTCAAAATCGAAACAAGAACAGACACTTTATTGAGTGTTAAATAATTAACCCATCTAAAATTTGAAACCCCCATCTTGTAAAAAAAAAGAATACGAACCAACTTCATCTTCCCCGTAGATAGTAGACATAGGGTCAGAGTGCTCTGACCAAGACTCCACTTTTTGCTCCGTCAGGGCAGCGCGAGTCAATTAAATCTGCTCCCGTATCTGCAAGATCAAACAGCTGTGAGATGGGTCGACGCTGCATGCAGATAGAAATGTTATATAGTCGATTTAAAGGACTTTCCTGTTCCGTCTAAATTTTTAAAAAAATATTGTAATTATCCGAGTATCTTGTGGTATTTTGATTGGGGAATAGGTAACGTCGCGATCAACGTGCCTTTTGATTTTCGTTCTTGGTTTAGTTTATTACGTTAATTAATATCAGTAACTTTTTCAGTCTGAGTTTGCATCGCAAAATGTAAAGGCCTGTCTCTTCATTAACTTGTCTACCTTTATTGCGTCGTTCCAGCTTGGATGTTTGATTTAATACTGATACCGGATATGTAATCATATCTGCTCGAGTGATATATTTTTGGCTTGTACAAGTATATGAACGTAATCTCTCTCTAGATTAGGCATCAAGTAACTATAACTTCATAAATTATAACTTTAAACATGTAAGAGGGTTAAGTATTACTTTGGTCACTGTTGTACCTTGGGCTAGAAGAAAGGAGCCCAAAATAGATTATATTATAATATCTTGTAATCGGTCCAAGCAGTCCACTTTGTAATGAATAGCCCATTTGGGACATGATATAAATATAAGATAACAACCTCATTTGAAGGGGTTTGAAAATTAAGCAAAGAGATCATCTCCTAGAATTATAGTCTAATAATAATAATAAAATTGTTAGCACATCATTTGGCGCTAGAAGGAACTTTGCTTTAACAGATCCAACCAGAAAATGATTGTAGAAGAGCTTGATCCAGGAACAGCTGGACCAACACAAGTGAAAGAATTGACGGCAGAACCTGCCGCCGATCCCTCGACCTTCGATGACCGTGAGCTTCCAAAACAGTCGGCATTAAAGCCAAAATGTTTGTTTCCCCAACCTGAAGGTCCTCTGGAGGAACAACCGGAAAGCTGGAAGGATACACGTCAAAGAGACAAAAAGAGAAAATCCGTGTCAGATCAGCGTTTTAGAATACAAACCTCCAAAGGTAAAAAAGTTCTTTCAAGCGACATGCGACTGCACTTAGAAAAGAAAGAAAAGCTAAGAGTTCAAAACCAAGAAAATCTGGAAGAACCAGAAGAACCATTTGATTCAGACGAAGAGCTAGAGTTGCTAGAGCGCGAGACTCGGAGGCTGCAGGCCAAACTCGAGCAAAAGCGTGAAATTTACCGTCTCCGACGAGAGCTCCAACAAACAACGATACAAAACAAAGAGCAGAATGAAGAATTTTATGATGATGACGATGATGCAGAGTATGAATACGAGCCATCGGCAGAGTCGACCTATTCACAACCACGTGAGCGTTGACAACGGACAGTGTCATCCGCCGAGATTTCACGCCAAACTGAATCCACGGAGTCCATATCACATGAAGAATTTGTTAAAATACAAGAAGAAATCGCCCAAATGCGTAACATCATGAGGAATCAATCAGGATTCCAAACTGTCTCTGAAAGCCCTTTATCTCTCCTCCTCGAGAAAGCACGTATCGACAGAACATTAAAAACCCTGTCCCTCGATCACTTTGACGGATCTTCAGACCCGTTGGCATTTCTCAGCACATTCGACGGACAAATGGCTTTTTTCGGCCACTCGGAAATCGCTCGTTGTCAGTTTTTCTCTGCATGCCTCCAAGGCACAGCACTCCGATGGTATAGCAATCTGCCCCCTCGATCCATCGACTCCTGGGCAACCTTAAAAAGCAAATTTCAAGCCCGGTTCTCCAATAATTACAAAGGCATCAAGGTCACAACATCTTTGATGACAATGCATCAGCGCTCAGGTGAGAGCCTTCGCAGCTTTTTAACCCGATTTAGGGAAGAGATCGCCGAGATTCCAGATTTAATTGAACAAATGGCCGTAAACTTCTTAACGGCAGGCATCGATAAGTCAAGACACATATTACTCTTAGAAGAAATCTTTGAAAAAAGGTCAAAAACTCTCCAAGCAGCATTCCAAATTATTGAACATCGTATGATGCTACAAGAAGCAGTGAGCTGCATTCAGTCACCATGACGCTCTTCAAGGCATGAACACCGTCATAGTTATAGCCCGCGATCCCCCGCGCGAGAAAGACGCCGTGAGCGTCGTCGATCACCTCCACCGCGTATGGATGATTGCTTTCCGAGAGACAGAAGGGAAAGGGACTGGCAGCCCCACACTTGACCAGAAAAAGAATTCACTAAATTGAACACAGAGAAAACAACAATTCTGGCAGTTCTAAAAACAGAACCAGACTACAGACCACCGAGGCCCATGAAGGCTGGGAGACCCCCCAGTTCCAGATATTGCGAGTATCATGAAGATACCGGTCACACCACATAACAGTGCTTTCAACTTAGCAACCTCATAGAAGGAAAGATTCGTCGAAGACAGTTAGTACATTACGTACAACAAGAGGACAATCCTAGACGTCACCATCGGGATCAAGAGGATCGGGTCATTGACGTCATATTCGGGGGAGCAGCTTCTGGAGGATTCTCTCACAACTCCAGAAAAGCATATGCTCGAGAAGTTTTCAATGTCAACCCTCCGACAGTTAAACGCCCTCGCGCGAGCCCGATCCCAGTCATTTCCTTCTCCGATGATGATTATCATCCTGGTCTCATCGAGGGTCATCAAGATGCTCTCGTCATCACAACCCGAGTAGGAAATAATACTGTGAAAAAGATGCTGGTCGACAACGGAAGTTCTGTCGATGTCCTCTACCACCACGCCTTTTCACGGATGAACATCGGAGATCGGCGGCTCGAGAACTCTCGAACGTCGTTGTACGGATTTAATGGAAATGAGGTCCATGTGGTAGGAACCATTGATATGCCAGTTCTCTTTGGCTCACCACCTTGTCAGGTTTGGAAAGTCGTTAAATTTCATGTGATCAGTGCCTCTTCCAGCTTTAATGCCATCTTGGGCCGCACTACTATCACAGCCCTAAAGGCAATAACTTCAATCTCCCATTTGAAGATGAAATTTTCCACTAACTTCGGGGTTGGAGAAATGATTGGAGATCAAACGACCGCGAGACAATGTTACCTGACAACAGTTTCCCCAAGGAAAAAGGGGGAAGAAGATCTAGAAGTCAACCAGGTACTCGAGATTGACCCCCACAACTCAATTGAATCTACAAACCAGAATTCATGTTTCCCTGCAGAAGAAACAGAAGATATCGAAGTGGTCGTTGGCAACCCATCAAAAACAACCAAGGTGGGAAAATGACTCCCTGAACATTTGAAACGAGATATAATTACCCTTGTTAGAGAATTCGCTAATATTTTCGCCTGGGACCCGAAGGATATGCCAGGAATCCCCGAGGTTGTCGCACGCCACTCTCTCCATATCAACAAAAACGTCGTTCCAATACGATAGAAGCGTCGAATATTCTCCGATGAAAAAAGGGCAGCTATCGAGCAAGAAATTGACCGACTCCTCGAAGCTAAATTCATCGAGCCCGTCCAGTTCCCCACATGGATATCCAATATCGTTTTAGTCAATAAACACAACGGAAAGTGGCGAATGTGTGTCGACTATTCGGACGTTAACAAAGCATGCCCCAAAGACTTCTACCCACTCCCAAACATCGATCAGTTAATAGACTCTACAGCAGGAAACGAACTCCTTTCCTTTATGGATGCATTTTTAGGGTACAACCAGATAAAAATGGATTCTCGTGATTGGGAAAAAACGGGATTCATTACTCACAGAGGAGTGTTCGGGTATCGAGTCATGCCTTTCAGAATGATTAATGCTGGCGCAACCTTCCAACAGATGATGGACACAATCTTTGGATCACAAATAGGAAAAAACATGTTAATTTATGTCGACGACATGATAACCAAGTCCAAACTCGCCGCTAATCACTCACTTGATCTTCGTGAGACTTTTGAAAATGCCCGGAAGCATAACTTGCGTCTCAACCCTAACAAATGATCATTCGGGCTTACGTCCGGTAAGTTCCTGGGATTTCTGATCACACAGCGAGGCATCGAGGCTGACCCCGCACAGACAAAAGCCATCCTAGAAATGGAGAATCCAAAATCCATCAAAGACTTGCAGAAGCTAACAGGGTGCATAGCAGCCCTTCGAAGATTTATCCCTCAATCGTCCAAAAGATGTCTTCCTTTCTTCGCCACTATAAAAAAGGCTTCAAGGTCAACACCATTTGAATGGAATGATAAGTGCAAATCCAGCTTCTCAGAACTTAAAACATTTTTAACGAACCCTCCCATCCTCACTAGGCCAATCCCAGGAGAAGCTCTTCGCATTTATCTGTCGGCATCCGATGAAACAGTGGCAGCTGTCCTTGTTCGACTCGACGAAGAAAGGGACGTCCCTGTATATTACATTAGTCACTCACTGCGGGACGCTGAAACTCGATACCCTCAGGTCGAAAAGCTCGTGTACGCCTTGGTCATTGCAAGCAGAAAGCTCCGACATTATTTCCAAGCAAGGAAAATACATGTGTTGACAAATGCACCACTCAAAAGAATCTTGCACAAGCCTGATATGACAGGAAGACTCGCCGCATGGACCATCGAATTAAGTCAATTCTACATCGAATATAAACCACGAACAACCATAAAAGCTCAGGTCCTCTCAGACTTTGTGGCAGAATGCCAATTCAAGGCCAAAAGGTTAGACCCCGAGGAAACCCAACCAAGGCCATGGCTATTGTTTGTCGACGGATCATCGACCTCAAATTCTGGGGGCGCAGGGATAATTCTTATCAGCCCAGAAGGATTTAAAGTCCAACAAGCCCTTAAGTTCGAATTTCAAGCAACAAATAACATGGCCGAATATGAGGCACTAATTACGGGATTAAAATTGGCAATGGACCTCGAGGTAGACATTATCGACATATTTGGCGATTTCCAGTCGGTGGCTAAGCAAATAAGCGGAGAGTTTAAGACCCACAATGAAAGCATGGCTAAATACCTTGCAATGACACAAGAGCTTCTCAAAAAATTCTCCTCCTGGAAACTGTCAAATGTCGATAGAACAGAAAATCAATGTGCGGATTCACTCGCCAAGTTAGCCTCGTCCAACCTGAAGTTGAACCTCGACCCATTATATATTGACAGTCTGAAATCCCCCGCTATCGACGTGGTGAGGGTCCACAATATTCAAATCAACCCTGACTGGCGAAGCCCTATCCTCGAGTACATCCTAGAAAACAAACTTCCCATGGAAAAAAGTGAAGCCCGCGCTATCATGTTTAAGGAAAGAAATTATTGCACGATCGGTTCAGTGTTGTATCGACGAGCTTTAACTGAACCACTTCTCCGATGCTTAAGCCCAGAAGAGGCCGATTAAGCAATCCTCGAGGTTCACACGGGAATATGTGGTGAACATCTCGGGGGAAAGAACTTAGCTCTTAAAATCATGAGACAGGGGATGTATTGGCCAACACTCCGAAAAGATTGTGAAAGCTGCGTCCGTAAATGTCAAGCATGCCAACGACATGGGAACGTGAGTCATCGACCCACAACTAAGCTCAACTCGATCCTCGCTCCTTGCCCTTTCTATCAATGGGGAGTCGATATCGTGGGAACTTTCCCGAAGTCTAGAGGACAATGTCAATACATCGTGGTTGCAGTCGACTACGCGACGAAATGGGTCGAGGCAAAACCTCTCTCCAAGATCAGAGAAAAAGAGATGATTGAATTTTTTATGGAATATGTGGTGTTTCGATTCAGAATTCCAAGGATTTTAGTTTCAGATAACGGAACGTAATTTGTTAGCGCACAATTCGAGAAAGCTTTAAGTGACTTGAAAATCCAGCACGTCAAAGCATCGGTTGCATACCCACAGGCCAATGGCCTTGCAGAAGTAACGAACAAAACCATCTTACAAGGGTTAAAGAAAAGGATAGAAGAAATTCCCCGATGTTGGGTTGATGAGCTCCCTAATGTACTGTGGTCCTACAGAACAACTCCTCGAAGTGCAACAGGAGAAACTCCTTTCCGCCTCGCGTACGGTGTCGACGCCATTTTGCCTGTCGAGATTAGCCTGATTTCCCCTAGGATCGAAGTCTTTGATCCCTCTCTCGCAGCTGAAGTATTATGTTTTCACAATGACTTACTTGAAGAAACAAGAGAGGAATCTAGACTTCGCATGATCGCTCAACAAGAGAAGACGGCAAGGTACTTCAACAAGAAAGTTAAAAATAGGCGATTTGAGGTGGGAGACCTCGTCCTTCGAGACTCCGCCGCATCGCAGCCAACAATATCAGGAAAATTCAAACCAACATGGGAAGGCCCGTACAAGGTGTCGAAGGTTGTCAGCACAGGAACCTACGAGCTCTTGTACCTCGATGATCAGCCAATTAAGAACGCCTGGAACGGTATCCACCTCAAGAAATTTTACCAATAATTAATTCTCTATGTAATGATTAAAAGTTCGAGGCCCCAGGGCCCTACCAAAAACCAACCCTCGATGCAATGAGGGTCGTTATGAGACCCCCATCGAGGGAATTTAAGTTATGAAAGCTCTAAATTATTTTGATATCTTGCTTGTACTTTTAAGAAGATGAACAGCGACAGTCGACATACCAAGAGCCAACCCTCGATACAATGAGGGTCGTTATGAAACCTACATCGAGGGACTTTAATTATAACAATTTCAACTTCTCAAGAACTTATCTACACAAAGCAAATGCATTGAGTATGGAAAAACTTCTTTCGCCCTATACCATAACTACGTTATCGCACGAAAAGTACACCAGACCATTCCCCAAATAAAAAAAAACAAAACAACAACAACAACGCAACACAACTCTCTCAATTACACACACTAGGCGACATGGAAGTCGTTAAACACCTTCTTAACGTCTTCAAAATAGATATAAGGAGCAACTAAAAATGGAAAATTGACGCGATAACGAAGAACAAAAAGCATAAATACGGATATCTTTCAAACAAGATCGTTCATCTACCGCACGAAATCCTTCAAGGAAAAACCCAAATAAAACCAGATCATTGTATGGTTTAAATAAAACATGGAGAATACAAGTAACCAGCAGCAAATAGGAAACACAAGTCTTTAAAAGAAAGTTAAAAATACATCATTCACGGGGCATTCCCCGCCTTCAAGAACCTCCAGCTGGATCATCAGGTCGCGAGGCAGCAAGTTCGTGAATATAATCCTCGAAAGAATGCCCCGAAGTGTCTAACCCTGCATTCTTCATACGGGCAACACAACGCCCATAGCCATCCCCAAGAGCATTAGCGATGTCCTCCACAACCTTCTCAACTTTAGCCTTAAGCGTAGCATTTTCTTCCACAATTAGCTTATAGGACTGATCCATTCCGCCAACTTGCCTATCTAAACCCTCACACTTAACCTTCAGCTCGTCACGCTCTGACTCAACATCTCGAAGTCTACCCTCGAGCTCAAGTATCTTCTTGTTCGATGATTTTTCCATCGACTCCAACTCCGTAACGCGCTTCGACAGGGTTGTGTTTGTCAATGACAAATCACTCACTTTCTTCTCTAAATCCAGACAGCTAGATCCCAGCCTCTTTTTCTCCCCCTTCAACGCCGACACCTCGGCTTCCAACTTGCTTCGAACCTCACTCCCATCATCGGATTGATATTCATCTAAGACATGCATGAAATCAGACAAAAAATGCAAGGAAACATATTTGAATGTAAAAAAAAAAACTAAACTAGACTAAACCAAAATACAAACTGCTATATGAAACACATACCCGGCCAATTCGACCCTTGCACCTATCAGCATGCTCGTCACGACGACGACCGATATAGGCAACAGAGTCTTGAGGAAGCTGAAATAACTTAAAAACCCTTAGAGGCACCGTCGAACCTCCGGTCCAACGTTCCGACGGCTGGATCTCCACCCTCATCACTTCCTTCCTCGACCGAGGGTCAATTGTGTTGGTCATCAAGGCTCGACTCCCAATAAACATTATAATCTTATTGATCCCACCACCTACTGTAACATTCTCAACAATATCATCTCCCCTAATGTTTTCTTCTTCTATCTCACGACGGTTCCTCTTGCGAGGGTTCACGTCGACAACTACAGGATCATGAACAATCTTCTCAGCATCATCCACCACTTTATTACCTTGCTCATCTATAAGTTCGATAGAAACAGAATGTCCAGCTGGAGATGGCCCACCCCTCGAAGATCCGGCTTGCATCCCATCGACACCCTTCCTCGAAGCACATTGAAGCAGCAACATCATGGCTTTATCCATCTCTTTGCTTATCCCACTATTCAAAATCTTCCGCAAAGAATCACCAACCACTAAAAAAAAAGGAGAGAAGAGAAAGTCAGAACACTTGTTAAATAAAAAAAAAGAGAAGAGAAGGACGAAGTGAAAAATAAGAAAAGGGGAGGTCAAACCCCTTATAATCATGCATCTCTAAAAAACTCAAGTCTGCTAATTGCAAATGGGTATACACCGATACCAACCCCTGAAATTCATTCAATTCACTATCGTCGTATTTCTCCAAATTATTCAGATAGTCGATCGTTAATTGACTCACTTTTCCACAAGGCTTCACAAATTCTAAATCGGGCCCCCCAAAATACAACAACCTCGAATGATACCCAGAGTTCGAAGATCGAACACTAACAATTTTAACTCTCCTGCAAGGACAATCGAAGTAGACTTGACCGTCATGATAACGGACCGCATATATCGAGAAAAAAAGTTTGAAAGACGGTACCAACCCCTTATCACAACACAAGGCCACAAATCCACTCAACTGTGCTATAGAGTTCGGTGTTAATTGACTTATTCCACAACCAATCGCCTCGAACATCGTCAAGAAGAAGGGATGCATAGGCAATCGAAGGCCGAAATGAAATGCAATCATCCGTATCCCATGCATCCCATATTCCGGCATCATCCAGACTCACTCATCAGCCGTCGGTACCCGATACCGATACCCATTTGACAGATCCACATATTGCCTCAATTTATCCACCGGCGGGTTCCTGGTGATGTAATGGCTCAAGTAATTCAAACTGGATTTCCCTCTAAATTCACTCATTCCCAACCGCAAACTTTCCTCCACTATCCTATTCCTACTCTCTACAGTTCTGGGACTCAAAGGCGACGAGGGCAATGGTCCTACAGGAACGCCCTTCAAGAACTCATCATGATCAAGAAAATCAAAAGAGCCACATTGCTCTAAATCAGGAATCTCCAAGTGACCCAGATTAAAAGAAGATTCTTGATCCCCTTCATCTAAGGGCCTCTTACCGGGATTGCGAGAAAACTCGGCAGGCAGTGACAACGAACTTGACTGATCCATAGATCCAAGAACGGTACAGTAACAGTCTACTACTATAAGACAATGCAGGGCACAAATAAATTTAAAGAAGAAGAAAAGAGGAAGGAAAGAGACTTACAGAGGAAGAGAAATCAACTGGCCAGTGGATTTTCGGGAGCTGCAGCCGCTTTTGTTGAGAAAGCCGGGTAACCGAAGGGACACCTTCAATCAGCTTTAACAAAAATTAAAACAAAAAGAGTAGTACACACAAAAATAAATATATATATATACTTCCAAGGGCAAAAATACACATATAATAAAGATAAAATTAGTTACCAAAATTGGGTTCAATGTTTAATCCCCTTATTTTTTTTACGTTTATTTTTTAATTTTTTTTTTCTTCCGTTTACTGTCACCTACTAATTAATTTTGCAAGAATTCAAAAGATAATCAGGAACAAATCTAAAGATATTGCTTAAAAACTGGGAGGGGGACAAATGTTGGACCTTGGGCTAGAAGAAAGGAGCCCAAAATAGATTAGATTATAATATTTTGTAATCGGCCCAAGAAGCCCACTTTGTAATGAATAGCCCATTTGGGACATGGTATAAATATAAGATAACAACCTCATTTGAAGGGGTTGGAAAATTAAGCAAAGAGATCATCTCCTAGAATTATAGTCTAATAATAATAATATTGTTAGCACATCAGTCACTGAACTGAGAAGTATGTATCAAAAAATTTATCCTAATAATTGGGGTATCACTTGTACCATTATAGTGAAGAGTAATGACAAATCGTCAGAGTTGACCTGTTGACCTGACGAAAAATATAACGTCCGTGGCGTAGAAGCACACATGGACACACTTTAAATTATCAAACAAACCCCACATAAACAATTAGTAACTATAAAAAAAACCCAAAAGACACATTCAAGAAGCTCACTGAAAATTCTTAATCTTATAATTAAAATAAACAAACTATACATACATATATATATATATATAGAAGATGAAGAAGGGTACATGTAATTGGGATCAGAATAAGGTCAAGTATTTTGTAATTTCGTTGTTCGTCGATATGAACTTGAATTGGGACTTTAATTTCTAGGGGTTTTCTGATGTTTTTGAAATCATGAATAGCTTCCGTATGTTGTCTACAATCTATTTATGATGTTTACATGTTCATTTTGTTGCTAAATGGTATAAGTCGAGTTGAAGGGTTATTTGAGAATTTTGAATCGATTTTCTATTCTATTTCATGAACTACTGTTTGTATGATCGGTAATAACCGATTATAGATGTTCTAAGCTTTATTTTGAGATGTACATCATGTATTTTGGTAACATGTTGACTGCAATAGATGTTAGGCTGGGAAAGGTTCGAGTTTTCCGATTTTAATGGAGTTTCCGAACGGAAACGTAGATTTTGGCATCGTTAGGAGGGGTGGTAATGTTAATTGAGTTGTTGGGATGTTAATTGTGCTGTTTGTACTGAACACCGAGCACAATCGTGCGGGTTTAGCCAGTAAAAGGGCTCGCCAGCGTCCGTAATACCCGCAAGAAATTAGGTTTAACCGAGAATCTAGTCGGTGTTCATCCCGACCCGGATGAGTTCTTGAGAGATAAAACTAAGAATGATTGATGCAGTCGTGTCCACGCATAATCGATCTGTATGTATATAATAATATATTATGTGGGGTATAGGGGTAAGAGAGAGAGAGCTAAAGAGAGGGTAAAAGGAGAGCAATAGAGAAAGGGGGTGAGAGAGAGAGTGTCCACGTGTGTCCACGCATGCTTCCACGACAGAGACGTTACGTTTTCCGTCAAGTCAACAGGTCAACTCTGACGGTGTGTCATTACTCTCTACTATAGTGGTACAAGTGATACCCCGATTACCAGAGTGAACCTTTTAATACATGTTTACCAATCCAGTGACCAAAGTGATACTTAACCCCATGTAAATATATACTACTAAGAAACTAAAAAATATATATTAAAAGATTACTTGTCAAATTTTACCGTGTATTCAAGGGTATACATTAAAAGATTACTTGTCAAATTTTAATTTAATTTTAAATCATGAATAATGATAAAATTTGTGCATGTGTAATAATTTCATTAATAAAAATATGTCAAATTTATAGTACAAATTTATAGTAGCTAGCTTAATGTGCCCAGAGAAAGATCATTGACCTTATTCAACTTTATCATGAAAGAGCAAGTTCAGTTGTTAATTAAAACTAGCGTAAAAACCCGTGCGAGGCACGAGCCTGCATATATATTAAAATATTAATTCGAACGAATTTGTATCTATATAGAAATAATTTTTGAATATGATAAATAATTATTTTAACCTTTTATTGAATCGTCTTACTTCTTTTTTTTTCAAACATACTATTAGGGTATTAGATAACTTAAGTGGTGAGATGTAGGGAATAATTAAAAATAATAACTTTATATTTTTAATATATTTTCTAAATAAAAAATAATTTACTAATTCATAATATATAAAAACATTGATAATATCTCATATTTTTAATAGCAAATCATATTAAAATTGATTTATAATATAAATGAATGACAAACTAAAAATATATAGCATATTATAAGGTAAAAAAATTGATCAATAAAATTATAGATTATTTTAAAATTATTATAATTTTTTAAATATTACTTTTTTAAAAAAAATATTTAATAAAATATCTAAAAAATATATACCTCGTCCCTATATATATATATTTATATATATTGGGGTTGATTAAGAGAATCTATAAATGTGAAGTGAGTGAAACAAATGGGAAATGAATATGAGGTGAGTGAAACAAATATGAGATGGTGGTATTTTTAAAATCTTATAATAAAATTATGAAAACTAAAAAAAACACGCAAATAATATAAATCAATATTTTATTTGCTCAATAATTAAAGAAATAAAAAAATAGATAAAAAGAGATGATGTGGTTTATCTGATAAGAATTTTTAAGTAAACTCAAAAAGTTATGTAGCATAATGAGAGTGATATGAGATCTTTGAGTAGAAGGTTTGGGTATCGATTCTTCGTAGATACAACAATATACCTATTTTTAACGAAAAATATGTAAAAATGATATTTTTATAATTAAATAACATAAAAGGGCAAATTATAATTTGACAGTTATTAAAATGGCTCAATTTGCCCATAGTCCTCTTTAATATATACAAGGAGATTGAAGGCATTTGGCAAAAAAAAATGGTCCAACAATATCTTAACGATGTCTTATATCACTACTTATATCACTAGAATAATATTTTCAACACTCTATTAATAGAAGTAAATCCAACAGTATCCTAATAAATATTTTATAAATATATTAAAAAAGATTGTCTTGGCAATTTAATACATGAGTTTTGTATATCAACTCCATCAATAAGTCTCATAATTGTGTCTTATTATTAAGAAACTAGCATAATTACCCATGCATGGCATGAGCCATATTCTAGTAATGTTTCAAAATATAATGTATGTAATTTTTAATATTTCATCTTGCAATTGTTTTGTAAAAAATAAAGTGCATGACCCCTAATACTTTAGTTAACCGTGCAAAAAATACCATTGAAAGTAGTTTATACTCAATGATCGTTTAGAATTTTGAGTGATGGTATGTCGTATCATATTTACAATTTTGTTTTTGCAGATTTGATGATTCAGATGACTAAAAATATTTTAGTTGTACATAATCTCTGAGTTAAAGATATGACATTCATTATAATTTGTGGAGAACTGATATCTATGATTGTAAGGTGATTGAACCTTGTTGTATATGGAATCGACAATGTCTCGGTCTAACTTCACCGTTTTTGTGTTAATATGTCAGAAATTTTTTGTTAAATTCGTTGTGATGACGTGTAGTTAGCAAATTAATTGTTTATATGTCATCGTATGTTGATATGTTAATGTAGCTTTTGGGTACCTACCACAAAATTTCACGACGTGACTACTGTGAGAACTTGTAATAGTTAGGCTTCCAAAACCTTTCTTTTTTTTACTTCATATAAGATTTTTCAATCTAAGTTCTTTTATGAGAAAATGACCTAGATAGCACAAAAATATTAAGTCCAAAATTATGACCCTTTACGGCACTCTAAAATGATAAATCGTGTTGCGTTTTTAGTTCAGGACAGAAAGACAATAATTTTACACGGGTTAACATGCAATTAGAGTGTTGTGCCATAAAATTTTAAATATTAAAATAATAATTAATTAATAAAAATGTGTTATGAGTGATATATATATATGTATTGTTTGTGTGGTCATTAATCAACGCAATATAAACTTAAGTGTGTATGAAAATGGCCGTTTGGTACGTATATCTTGTACAGTATGGACATATAATTTGTGTAAATGTTAATTAAACATGTGTTTGCAGGTTTTTTTAAATTAAAATGTTATGGGGAGAAGAAACATCGCAGATCATTACATTTCTCAAAATATCGCTTTAAGTTGGATTATTTTTTCAATATATAATGTTTGGGACCTTATTTAATATAATTGTGCCAGAGAGTGTCAACACCCTTATTTCACTGACTTCTTAATTGTTTATTTTGAAATGCTATCATCTCAACCACTAGTCATTTAACTCTAAAGCCACTTTTCCTCAAAAGCTTTTTTATACTCCCTCCGTCCCTCTCATTTTTTTTATATTTTGGAAAGAGCGCCTGACACGCATTTTATGGTGCAGTAACTTATTTTTACAATTTTTTTGTCTAAATAACAATTGAATAAGTTGTGGAACTATACTTTACATGTCTCTTAAAATGCGTGTCGGACATTCTCTCCGAAATATAAAGAATTGAGTGGGATAGAGGGAGTATATATCATCATTGTGATCTATATGTATGAATATATGATGTTGTATGGGTAATGTATAATATATTTTTATTTGAATAATTAATCGTTATATATAATCTTATATCATTTACATATCAATAATTGTTCTGTTGTATTGGTGATTTTAGCCGAAGAGTACTTAACAAAAATATTGTATCACTATTGAACATATACGTATTATATTTTTTTTTGTATAAGTGTATACATGATCATTAGATATTATAAAAATATTTTTTTTCTTATAATTGTATACATGATCATTAGATTTTATTAACCATTTTTTATATGTAATATCATAAAATTTAATACAATATTTACTTTTAAAAAGTATAACATCGTAAAATAAATACATGTTATGTGTTAACTCATCTATCCTTTTCATAAAATCTTTGTTTTATATGTTAAATATCGATTAGTATTATTATTTTAGTAGTAACTAATTTATTTTAAATATATAGCTAACTAAATCAGCAAATATAAAAGAAAATACGATTAAAACTGTTATTCTATAACTCTAATGCGACAAATAAATATTAAATGTATGATTATTAACGCAAAAGATATATTGGCATAGTGGTTTTGAAGTGTGCGTGTCATTGGCTAGACTCATGTTCAATTCCCATTAACAATATTTTTTAAGTATATTAAACATACGGACAAATCAATCATTTCACTGAGAATAAAAAGTCTCACAAATTTTATGTTCTTGTTCTCCTATTATATATAGAAGAGATTACTAAAGTTAATTTTAAGAATTATCTAAAGTTATAATGATTTTGCATATAAAAGTTCAATGACACTTTTGTAATAATATACTTTACGTCTGTATATTTACAAAAATACCCTGAACTTTATATTGAAAAATCATTTAAATTTAGATAATTATCTACAATTAACTTTAGGATCTTTAAGGCCTTATTAAAATAACGGTTTTCTTATGATGCGTCAATGGACGCATACTAAGATATTAGGTGGCATTTTCTAATTGGTTCTTAACTTATTAATAATGATGTACCCCCTTGTTTGCACAAAAAATTCCGCCAATAGAATTATGTCTATGAGTACACACTAGAAAAACCCTTAAAATAATAATATATTTGAATTATAATCGGAGGGAAAAGGAAAGATGAGAGAAAAGTTGTGTTAAAAATAAGAGAAATAAATTTATTTATTTATAGAAATGAAATAGGGAATGCCTATTAAGAGCATCTCCAATAGACTCTTTCTCTTTATTTAAGCTATTAACTCAAAATATGCGTGAAAATGCAACTCGTACAAGCTCTTAATTAGTGGCTACTCAAATCACTAAGAGCCTCTCTTCCTTCTTTATTGTCAGGAGCCAAAATTCACTCTTAACTTATAGTTTATAATAAAATAATCTCTTTACTTTCTTTCCCACTCATATTATTTTGTTCTTTTGTAAATTTAATGTACTTTTAATTATATAATAATAGATAAAGTGCGTGTTTAGAGATTATTGTTGGAGATGAATACTATTTATCTTACTCAGAGCTAATTTTTAATAATATAGTCTGTTGAAAATGCTATTGGGTTAGTCTGTTGACTAACCCAATCCGAACCGACCATATTTCAGCCGATCCAACCTGATTTTTTTAACCCGACACATATTTGGTTTGAGAAACGTCAACCCGATTTAAATTGGTTGGATATTGATTTCAATTTTTATAAACCAATCCAATCCAACCCCCATCCAATTAAAAATAGGGTAAATAAATAATTAATAGATATGCCTTATAAGTTACTAATAATAATATTGTGTCATTAGTCAAATACATGAACCCATTAATATTAGTCTATTAATACTAGTTTTGCACAATTTATTTGAAGGTACTGCTTGCTCCAAAACATAAAAAATTATTCATTCTCTTTTTCATGGGCCCAATATCATTAAAGTTAAATACATTATTCATGTGTGTTATGATTTTCTTTATTGTTTGCTCATACTTTTTTTTGTCATTAATCAATGATTTCGTTGATGAATTGTATCCAAAATATAATAAACATTGATGGAGTATATATTTCATTCAGAAAGTGCTTATCATCTAACCGAAGGTCATGCATAGATATTCCCGAAAGTTTAGATAATAAAATCTTAATATCTGAAAAGATAACCTACAAAAAGGCCTCGTTACAATCTCCAAGAGTAAAATCTAATAGGGAAAAAGTTCAAGGAGGAAAAAAAGTGCCATCATCAAAATACATATATATACAACTAATAAAACTAATATCTTCCGATAGTCGTAAAAATCACTCATGTCATCAAACCTTATAGCTAAGCTTCATTGTACTCCGTGGTCCTTGGCTATATGGTTGTGCTTTAAAATATAAAACTCTTCCGATTATCGAGAAGTGCACCATGTTATTAAAATTGTAGTAAAATTATCTTATACTCCGAGTTTCTCGGTAGGTTTAAAGTCTTATAATAGAATACCCACTTAAGTTTTTCCGAACATACTCAAAATGAGAACAAAATAAATAAGGAGAATATATTAGAATAAGAGAAAAATTATATTTGATCAAACTTCTAATTCATGAAAATAGAGGAAATAAAATAAAATCTAACCAAAGAAAATTTTTAGTTAGACACAAATAATCCAACAAATTGGCATGATTGCCTTTTTTGAGAAAATCTCTAGTTAGACACAAATAATCCAACAAATTGGCACGATTGCCTCTTTTGATGTGTTAAAATTTACAGTTTTTAGACCTATCATGATAGCGAATGATTGTAATATTCTTTTTTAAAGTGTTTTTAGTTTGTTATGAGTTTTCACTTTGAGTTATTTATTTTTTTGACAAAAATATTATTATATATAATTATGAATCCGATCAATCTGATCCAAATCGATCCAAACCGAAATTTATTTGATGGATTGGGTTACAGAATTGCTTTTTTATGGGTAGGGTTGAAAATTTACAAACCCGATTTAATTGATTTAAATTGATTAATTCTCTCGATCCGCCCAACCCAATCTGTGTACATCCCTAATCAGAGCACTAATAATTAGTTCAAATGTTTTTGAAACTCACATTTATTTTCGGCAGGAAAACATAGGTATTGAAATATTAAATGTCTCTTTAAAATTTTCGTTTGCCACATAATCACAGTCAATTTATATCTCTGACTCGAGGTAAATGTTAATATATTGGCTCTTTCATTTTACTGCTTGCTTGACTTTTTGATACATACTTTAATGTTTTGATCCAAAAGTAAAAAAATATCGTAAAAAAAAAAACTTAAACCATACGGTCAAAATACCTTGAAGGATTTTGTTTAGATGAAGTTGAGGAAGTTTTGACATTCTCTTAATATTTACTATGGCTGGGTATTGGGAAAAAATCGAAATCCCATTGAGCTTCAAAACAAGTTAAATTTAATAGATTAGAATCATAGAAACATCACAAAATTATACAAAATGTAAGTACATTGACCCTTAATAATGTTCATTATATTCATGCATCACGATCAAACCTAGACTAGCATTTGCTCAACATTCAATTCCAGAAAAGATAGCAAAACAACTGATGCACCAAGAAAGTATAGAGGAATTTAGCATCTGAAAATCTCACGACTACCTTGACACAGCACTGTAACTCCTGCTTCAATTATACATTGATCGGCCAATATGTATCCTTTGTTATCATTTTTTTTACAAATGAGTTATTTATTCATGAATAAATTGTATCGAATAAAATGTTTAAAGTAGGAGTTTCTTTCATTCAAGAAAGTTTACCATCTAAATTAAGGCACACAAGTTGCCCCCAGACGTTTAGACGATAAAACCTTAATGTCTGAATTGAAAACACCTTGTTATGCCCGCTTTCGGCCATGGGCCCTAAACAGGTCCCTGTGGGTGCATTAAATAGCTGGACTCTTGTGTGTGGGCTAGAACCATGGATTTATATGACTTGGGCCAGCACATGCGGGCTGGGCTCGCAACATGTGAGCTGGGTTCACATGCGAGCTGGGCTCGTAACATGCGAGCTGAGTTTACATGCGAGCTGGGCTCATGACATGAGAGCTGGGCTCATGATATGAGAGCTGGGCTCAAACGTGCGAGCTGGGCTCAAGTGAGGACATGCGAGCTGGGCTCACACATGTAAGGTGAGCTCATATTTGTCATTTGGGCTCTCATATGCGAGCCGAGCTCGGTTGTGCCCACGCGAGGTGGGCTCAGGTGCCTTCATGCGAGGTGGGCTTAGCTGCCCATACGCGGGCTGAGCTCATGAGCCCACATCTTATAGAAACAGAGGTAAGATTATATTTATTGTTTGAAGGCGGTGCGGGCCGAGGTGACCAGGCCGGGCCGCATCGAAAGACTTTGTGTACAACATGGAAAGTGACTCATAGATGACTGAGTTGCTCGTAGATTTCGGGATCGACACGGGTTGTTCCTACAATCACGGGAAGGATTGCGGAGATGCCGCGAGATTGTAGGGAGCGTGTGGAGCCGATCGAGATTTACGTGACTAATTGGCTGAAGGCCTGACTTTATCGTGGGCTTGGCTACACGGGCTGAAGAGTCCTAACCCTAGCCTACGTGACTTGTTCCCCAAGAACTACGTGAGGCTTGATCCCTATAAATAGGGTACGTAGGCACTTGTATGAGAGATGAGTCGACACTTGACAGAGAATAACAAACCCTATTCTTTCTTAAGGAGTCCACATACAAGCTCAGCCACCACCAAACAACCTTCCTCCGCCCTCAAACACCGTCCTTGATCTTTGTTCCGCCCATTAACCTCCACAACATTGTTATACGAAATTCTCCCTATAACATTTGGCGCTAGAAGGAGGGGGCGTTCATCTTAGGGAGAAAGATGACCAAAGAAAGCAAGCAAGCAACGACACCAGGGAGCGGAGGCAAGAAGGACCCTACTTTCGAACACACGCCCCCAGAGAATCAGGCGCCACCTCCACCAATTGCAACCGTGGACGGGCAGGCTGTGATGACGTATCTCGAAGGGCTGGCCGATCAGATGAATCAGATCAACGCCCGAATGTCAAAGGTAGAAAGAAGCTCGGTCCGGAACGCCAAGCGCAAGGCACGCCGCCTCAAGGTCTCACAGCGTAGCTGGAAGGGCAAAGGCCCTCAGAAGAAGTTGATCCACGATTTTGATGACGCGGCAACCGAGACCGAACAGAAGAAAGAAACATCACGCGAAAAGGAAGATATACCCCGAGGCCATGATGAGCGGGGCAGCCAGATCTCTACGAGATCGGGGCCGAAGCCAGCTTCATCTGAGGCAAGGTCAACTAGCGTGCTAGACCGAGTGGGTAGAAAACTAAGCGAACATGACCTCAGGCTCAAATTGGAGAATAGTAAGAAGGAGAGAGAAGAGAAAGAGCCCGTGGATAAAAGAGGCTCGAAAAGGGAACGGGCAACGACCCCTCCGGAAAGACGTCAACACACCTCACCCAGAAGGGAGGAGCGACATAGACGCAGATACAATCGTGAAGAGGAGTCGCAGGACCGAGCTGGAGGAGGGGAACGCCGCGAACGACCTCAGGGCTCACATCATTCGAGTAATGCGGGAGGTGACAGAGAAGGAGAAGTTGTTAGAGTAAGGGACCTGAGAAGGATCTTAGATGAGATGGAGCAAGAGAAGAGAGGGCCCCCTGCTTCGGCTGCCCCCTCTCCGTTTACGGCTGCTATCCGATCATCCCCCCTACCTCGGGTGTTTAGGCACAACCCCGACCTTCTATTCAACGGCGAAGCCGACCCGGCGGAGTACCTTATTCAATTTAACACTGAGATGGAAGTCTATCAGGTGCCGGAGATGACCCGTTGCAGACTCTTCGCGGCATCACTCAGAGGTAGTGCCCAACAATGGTTCTCCAAGTTGGGACCGGCTAGCATAAGAACGTGGAGGCAATTGGAGGACTTGTTCGTCAGACAATTTCAGTCGACCCTCCACTATTCGCCTCCTGTGGCCACGTTAGCCAACATCAAGCAAAGGGAGGGGGAGCCCTTGGCAGAATACTTTCGTCGGTTCAACGCCGAGGTCCCCAAGGTGAGAGGAGCCAGTGAGGAGACCATCAAAAATTTCTTGATAGCAGGGCTGAAAGAAGGATCGAAATTTTGGAAGAGCCTCCAAGCGAGTGAGCCGAGGACCTTGGCCGAGTTCTATGAGCAAGCCGAACCCTTCAAGAGGGTAGAGAAATCGATGAGAGAGCTGAAAATCAGCGAAAGCTATCGAGACAAGAGGGACCGATCCTCAAGCCCTGACGAAAGGAGGAAGACATATCGGCGTAGTTCGAGCCCGAAAAAGTCTGCCCGTGGCAAAGATACCACAAAAGATTCGGGGAGGCCTTATACAAGCAAATGGCAGACACACACCCCTCTGGTAGCCTCTATCGACCACATATATGCTACATATGTCGGGAAGGGGGTATTCAGGAAGGCAACTCCTCTCACAGACTACAATAAAAGAGACACTTCGAAGTATTGTGCATACCATGAGGCCACCGGACACGATACAGCTGATTGTAGACAACTAAAGGATGAGATCGAGACTTTGATTAGACAAGGGAAGCTTACGGAGTGGGTTGTCAAGGAGGTTCGAAGACACAGGACGGATTATCATACCGTCCCTCCTCCACCCCCAGAAGACAAAGAAAGGGTCCCTCGGGCTGGTAGTATTCATATTATTCTAGGCGGGTCTCACATTGGTGGAGACAGCCGGAAGGCGATGGACAGATATGCCCGGGAAGCAAAGGACAAGCCGCTCACCAACGTCAATCATCTAAGCCAAAGGCCCCCGGAGCTCTTTGAAAGGGAGGTCGATGATATCGTATTTAAAGAGAATGATGCAAAATGGGTGCATTACCCTCATACCGATGCCCTAGTCATAAAAATGAAGATTGGGACGGTGAATGTTCACCGGGCAATGGTGGACACCGGGAGCTCGGCTGATGTTTTGACTTATGATGCCTACAAAAAACTGGGATTATTGGATAGAGAATTAACCTCAACAGGTGGGCACCTGTACGGGTTCACGGGAGACTCGATCGGAGTGAAAGGGACAATTCGGCTCCCGGTGACCATAGGAGAGGAGCCTCATGTGGCCACCCAGATCGCTATGTTTACAGTCGTAGACCAGCCTTGTGCCTACAATGTTATAGTGGGCAGACCCCTTATGAGGGCAATGAGGATGGTGACCTCGATCCATCATATGACGATAAAATTCCCAACCCCCACGGGGGTAGGCATCTTGAAGAGCTGTCAATACGAATCCAGGGTCTGCTACAACCAGGCACTCAAAGCGGCCGAGTCAAGAAATGCCTCAAGGGAGGTAGCTGAAGCAGGTGAGTGCGACATCCCCATGGAAGAGGCAGAGGGCAGGAAAAGAATACGTCCTGAGGGCCACGAGACTTGTAATTTGATTTCAATTGAGGAGTTGCCCGAGAACTACTTCGAGCACATGGGAATTCATGTGGAACCACGCCCAGGGGCCTTACTAATGGAAGCATCTCAGCCCATCATGTTGATACAAGAGGGGATTGTAGAGGAAGCAAGTGATGAAGAAGAGAGCCCAGAACAAATCACTGCAACACTTAGGAGAGGGAAGTGGGCACGCAAAGAAACAACAATCACTATGGACCCATCCGACGGAATCACTCGAACTGTAACTGCGACCTCTGAACGCTTGATAAACCCGACCCAAGCTCACCAAACCGAGCTCAAGGATGCGGAAGGTTTGGCAATCACGGAAATGGAAAAAACTAGCGAGGCTCGAGCAGATCTAGACCCAAGAATGCCCTCAATGGTCGAGAGGGCCGGGGCCGCAGAGGACACAATCCCGATCTTGGTAGACCCAAATGATCCCTCCAAGGTACTCAGAATAGGCTATAACCTAAGTCCTGACTTGAGAGAGGATCTAGCCCGCTTTCTAAGGGAGAATTTGGATGTCTTTGCATGGTCACACTCCGATATGATAGGGATAAACCCAAATGACATATGCCACCGGCTCAACTTGGACCCGAAAAAGAAGGGGGTTAGGCAAAAGAGACGGCCGATTAGTGGAGAGAGGGCAGAGGCCCTCAGAGAAGAAGTGGATAGATTAATGGAGGCAGGACTTGTGAGAGAAGCCTTCTACCCCGTGTGGCTGGCCAACCCTGTGCTTGTCAAGAAGCCCAATGGCAAGTGGAGGACATGTGTAGACTTCACCGACCTAAACAAAGCTTGCCCGAAGGACAGCTTTCCTCTACCCCGAATCGACCAGCTGGTTGATTCCACGGCTGGGCACGCGCTGCTTAGTTTTATGGATGCTTATTCGGGATATAACCAAATCCCCATGTATGGGCCAGATCAGGAGCACACCTCCTTTATTACTGATCGGGGCCTTTACTGTTACATCGGGATGCCCTTCGGGCTCCTTAATGCGGGGGCAACCTATCAGAGGCTGGTGAATAAGATGTTCAAACATCAATTGGGGAAGACTATGGAGGCCTATGTAGACGACATGCTGGTGAAATCGAAAGAAGCGAGGGATCATGTCCGCCACCTGGCAGAAATGTTCCAGATCCTAAGGGAGTACAGAATGAAACTCAACCCCCAGAAATGCGTGTTTGGGGTTGAATCGGGGAAGTTTTTGGGATTTATTGTCAACCATAGATGCATTGAAGCCAACCCAGCCAAGATACAAGCACTACTCGAGATGAGATCCCCTCGACGGGTGAAGGATGTTCAAAGCTTAACAGGACGAGTGGCTGCCTTAAACCGCTTCGTCTCAAAATCCTCCGATAAATGCCAAGAGTTCTTCAAAGCAATCAAAGGAGTGGGGAGGAACTTTAAGTGGACCGAAGAATGTGAGGAAGCCTTTCAGAACATAAAGAAGCATCTCAGTAGCCCTCCCATGTTGACCAACCCAAAAGCAGGAGAAACTTTGATCCTATACTTGGCCGTCTCCGACTTTGCAATAAGTGCAGTAATAGTCCGAGAGGAGGATGGTGTCCAGCTCCCGGTATATTATGTGAGTAAAAGGCTAGCCGATGCCGAGACTCGATACACAAGCCTCGAAAAGCTAGCGTATGCTCTGATTCTGGCCTCCCGAAAACTCAGGCCCTATTTTCAGGCACATAAGATAGAAGTGCGAACCTCCTACCCCCTCAGACAAGTGATGCATAGACCAGAATCTTCTGGTCGAATGTTGAAGTGGACGGTTGAGCTCGGCCAATTCGAGGTGGATTATAAGCCAAGGACTGCGATCAAAGGCCAAGCCCTGGCCGATTTTATGCTAGAATTTCCCCCACATCAAGAAGTGGAGCCGGGAGCCCTTGTTGCTATACCTAGCACAGAAGAAGTTGGACTGGAAAGACAAAATAGTGCCCCATGGTGGAGCCTATATGTGGATGGTGCCTCTAACGGTGATGGAGCAGGAGCTGGAATCGAGCTAATCAGCCCAGAGGCTCACAAAATCAGACATGCGACCCATCTGGCCTTTCATGCAACCAACAATGATGCTGAGTATGAGGCCCTGATCAACGGTCTCAAGCTAGCTTTGGAAATGAAGGTCGAGAATTTGAATGTGTTTAGTGACTCCATGATTGTGGTCTATCAGATAAATGGGGGGTATCAAGCTAAGGGGCCGAGAACAGAGCTTTACCTGAAGTGCGCACAGAGGATAATCGCAAGATTCAATGAGGTGAGGCTGGAACTAATCCCGCGTGGACAGAATGAAGGCGCAGACGAGCTAGCTAAGCTCGGCTCACGCCGCGAGAGCACTTTGCTAGGGACCGTGCCACTTGATATACAGAGGCAACCTAGTGTGCCTGAGCACGAGGTGGGCAGCCTCAATAATGAGCTCGGCCCCACGTGGATGACACCTATTCTAGCATACATAAGAGAAGGCTCACTTCCGGATGAAAAGAACGAGGCAAGGAGAATAAAATACAAAGCAGCCCGCTATGTGATATACGACGAGATTCTATACAGAAGAGGGTTCAGTGTTCCTCTTCTCAAATGCATACATGGGGAGGAATGCAACTACATCCTAAGGGAAGTACACGAGGGTATTTGTGGCAATCACTCGGGGGGTAGCTCTCTAGCTCAGAAAATCCTCCGTCAAGGCTACTACTGGCCAACGCTGAAAAAAGACGCCTTTGAATTCTCCCGAGCTTGTGATAAGTGTCAGCGATATGCCCATTATTACAACAACCCCGTGGCCTCTCTCACATCCCTCATGAGCCCCTGGCCCTTCTCCATGTGGGGAATTGATCTGATTGGGGAACTCCCGAAGGCCAGGGGAGGCGTCAAGTATGCGGTAGTTGCGGTAGACTATTTCACTAAGTGGGCAGAGGCCGAGCCCCTAGCCACTATCACAGCGAGAAAGCTCCGGGAGTTTGTATACAGGGCTATTGTATGTCGCTATGGCATCCCTTACAAACTGATATCTGACAATGGGAAACAATTTGATAGCAAGGAGATGCGAGAGTTTTGTGAGCAGCTGGGGATTCAGAAGAGCTTTAGCGCAGTCTGCCACCCCCAGAGTAACGGGCAGACAGAGGCTGTTAATAAAATCATTAAGCATACCTTAAAGGCAAAGCTTGAAGAGAAGAAAGGAGCATGGCCAGAAGAACTCGCCCAGGTCCTATGGTCTTATAACACTACACCCCGAACCACAACTGGAGAGACCCCTTTCTCTCTGGTGTATGGGTGTGAAGCTATGGTGCCCGTTGAAGTGGGAGCATGATCTTTTCGAAGGGACAACTATGACTCAGAGGCAAACGAGGTCAATCATCGGCTCTATTTGGATATGATCGAAGAAACTCGAGAAGAGGCTCAGATCAGGATTGCGGCATATCAGCAGAGGACAGCTAGGCATTACAACAGTAAGGTTCGAGCCCGATCTTTCAAGGTGGGAGATTTAGTTCTGCGCCGGGTCATGCCAAATACCAAGGTGGTGAGTCACGGAGTCTTGGGAGCAAATTGGGAAGGCCCTTACAAGATAAAATCGGTGCTCTGGGAGGGAACCTACCACCTCAATGATATGCAAGACAAGTTGATCCCAAGAGCCTGGAACGCGGAACACCTTCGCAAGTATTATCAGTAATATTATTCTTTTCAGACTTAGTATTATCTTCAAATATTCCTAAGTCTCGGGGGGTAGTGCCATATAGGTGCCTCCCTGAGACCACAAGCATGTATTCCTTTCACTTCCCATTATCTATGAATAAACGATTGATCTCTATTTGTGCACTTGATATTTTAACTTCTGTTAATAGATTAAATACCCAGCAGGGGACCCCATCCTTGGGAACCCATGCGAGGACAGAACAGTTGTTTTATTAACATGTTAAATCAAGCTGGGCCCCGACCCGCTTGATGCCAAGAACATGAAACGAGCCGGGCCACGGCCCGCTTAGACAAATACGAACACATAGTAGATAAAAGATGTGGATAGAGATATAGGCCCACGATGCGAGCTCATACCCTGGCCCTCAAAACCATAAATGCGACCCAGGGAGCCCAGCCCTCCATCAAACATACTCAAAATTGCATGATGCGAGGAGAAGACACATGCGAGCTCCTAGTGCGAACACACCTACAACACCTGCGAGTCGATGCGGGCTTGTTCCACTTGGCATTCTCTTTCAATGGTTGTTTGATTTAAAGATAAAAAAAAAAAAAAACCAGCTAGCACTGTAAAGACATACGCGGGCACAAAAAACTTAGACATTTTATACAAACAAAAGTTAAATAAGTTATGCCCCGAGGCAGAATATTTCAAATACAAACGCGAGGCGAGAGGGGTGCCCGCTTACCCAGTCAAAAGTCTAGTTCTAATCAAAATTACATTAAGGGTTATCAGCCTCTGCCCCCTCACGATTTTCACCAGCGACCTGGGCCGTCTCGGCCGCGAGCCGAGCCTCCTCAGCAATTTGGGCATCCCTCTCCATCTCCAGCTTCAACTTGTCAGCATGCCTCGCTGTGCTCGCACCCAGAGCCGCCCAATCGAAGTTAGGAACCTTCTTCATAAAGACTTTCATGAAATTCCTGGCCCCCAGGTTCCTAGCATCAGCGAGGGCGGCCTCATGGCCCTCGGTCAGGGCAGAGACTGATCCCTCCAGCTCGAGCACCCTCTCCTCGAGGGCATCCTTCTCCTTCTTACATGCCTCAGCAGCCAGGTCATGAGCCTCCTTCTGCTCCCTTAGGGCCTTGTCGTGAGCAGCGTTCAGGTTAACTATCTTCTGATTATAGTTGTTCACCAGCGTAACTTTCTCTTGCCCGTGCTCAGCGACCTTACTCTGAAGGGACTTGACCTTAGCCTCAAGCTTTGTGTTGGTCTGGCTGAGGGCTCGCATCTCTCGAGCCTTAGATAACTGACGATAGTATACTTCGGCCGCGGCTCGGGAGAGTGCATCCTGGTTAACCTCGAGAGCAGAAGAAGACCAATCCTTTAAATCCTGCTCGCTGATGTGACCTTGGGCGAGCCGACCGAATGTGGTCGCAACCGCGTTGGCAGAAGAAGAAGAGGGAAGAGGAGCATCAGAGGGAGCGGCTTTCTTTGGCTCAGGCTCGCCGGTTTTTCCTTCTTTACCTCTGTGCCTCTTTAGTCGAGGAGAGGGCCCTGAATCCTTGAGGTGCTCGGAGAGAGTAGTCATGCGGGCCGGAGGGTTGGCCTGAGAGCGAGCCCTTGTGCTCGCAGCTGCGGGCTGAGCTGGGCCCGAGGCCGCAGCCTGCTCAGCCTCTTCCATGAAGGGGATAGGAGAGATGGCCATTTCTGAAAAAGAAAACAACAAAGCAATAGATTAGTCACAGCAAGATGCAAAGGAAAGAAGTAATGCGAGCAGTTGAAAAATATGGAGAATTAAAGTGCGATGTGAAACAAGATGCATGCAGGAAAAAGTGAGCACACGAGCTCGCGCATGCGAGCAGCCAGGCCCGGACGTGCGAGCCCGATATTCTTACCCTTTCTGGATCTCTTCCTAGATTTCTTCTAAGGAGTCAGCCTCACTCCTTCCTTCAAAAACCCACATGCGACCAGATTGGAGGTCGTTATGAGTTTTCGGATGTCCCGGTCCGCCTTAGGAAGGTTTAGAAGACTGTCCGCGTTTATCTTTTCCTGTCCCACAAGGACAGTGCGAGGCGGGGTGGCTGGAGATGAAAGAAATTCTTGTTAAAAGGAAAGAGCTATGGTAGAAGAGACGAGAGCGGGCAGGAGAAAACTTACATGGATTATAATAAAAATGAGTCTGGACTCGAGGCACCTCGTGGATATAGAAGTAAGGGCTTTTCCACTTCCCTGAGTTGCTCGGCCCGTTGTGGATGAGGTTCTTCTTGTTGAAGCACGGCCAGACAGAGAAGTAGAAATATCCAAAGTCGTTAGGAGAATGCTTCAAATGGAGGAAGTAACCCAGCTGCCTCGCGGTTAGAGAAGGGTACCCGCATTTGTGGTACATGATGTACAATGCGAGGGCGGCCCGGTATCCGTTTGGATTGATCTGAAGGGGTGCGAGCTGGAAGTACTCGCAAACATCTTTGATGAAGGGATGGAGAGGAGAGGAGATTCCTAGCCTTAATAGGAAGGTGGACAAGACCATGCGAGGCACCCTGCCTCCATTCTCCGAGTGATTGAATCTATAGCATCTCATATGAGGTAGGGGCAAGACAATATGGCCCTCGAGCTGAAACTGCTCAATGTGCTCGGCCAGATGTTTCTGAGTCAGCGAGGTAGGCAGGTCGCGACAAGCGAGCACCTTAACCTCCTCGTTTGCAGTTGAGCTCTCCTCCCCATCAGGAATGATCTGCCTTTTGAAAACAATCTCACCCTCGAGCTCGGGCTGGGCAGGAGGCACATAAGGCTCAGGAGAAGCCGCGGGGGCATAATTATAGTTACAAATCTTGTACTGACTTGTAACATCTGCCACCTCCTCGCTCTGAGGAGAGTCATAGGACCAATGCGAGCCGTCCTCTTCACCCTCGAGTCCCAGGATGGGATATTCAGCAGCTACAGGCTCTTTTCCTTTCTTCCTGGTGTCATAGTATGCACTCCCCAGGTCGCTGTCAGTTGATTCTGAATCAAGGTGAATGGGGTCGAGGTGGTTAGCTGTTGCTTGCCTCAGACGGGCTGCCCTCTCTTCAGCCATTTCTCTTAAAATCTCCTCGGCTCGGTCTTTATCCAAGGGAGCAGGCTCGCGGTTTAGCAGCTCTTCTACCCCAAGGGAGGCTGGAATATGAGAGAGGTCCACGGGCCTATTTCTCCAATTATATATATTCTTCTCCCTGGTAAAATCCTCAGGGTTCGGGTCGAGGTGAATATCAAGCGAGCCGGATCCAGCTGCTCGCATCGAGTTCTCAACTCTGGCAATGTTCAAAGCCCCTTGAGGGGTGATAGCTGAGCCGGGAGAGATAGGTTGGCTAAGACGACCAGAAAGAGAGGTCAGCTCGCGTTGGAAGTCCTTGGAGCCTCGTTGCTCAGGAGGGTATTGGTTTAATGGAGATGGAGTAGCTGAAGAGCAAGCCGGGCTAGCAGAGGTGCGAGCCGGGCTCGAGGAAGAGCGAGATGATCCATAGGAGCGGGCCGAAGACGCACTCGACATCTGTAAAAGATGGTGAAAATTAGTGTGTGGCCCTAAAAAAAAAAAAAAAAAAAAAAAAAAAAAAAAAAAAAAAACAAGTATGGGATCGCACCTAAGTGTCCTCACATCTCACACGGGATCGCACCTAAGTATCTAAACGAGCAAAAGGACTCGCATCGCGCGTTGTGGTTGTGTGTGAACTCGCATCGAACAGGTGGTGTGTGCTCGCATGGTGTGCGTGAATAAAGCATGAATAAAAAACGGGCTCGAATCGAAGAGTACCTGTGGGAGAGGTGTATGAAGATCCTGATGAATCTGGTCCCGGAGAATATCGCCGCCGGTAGACGGTTCTTGTTGAAATGATAATCTTCGCCGTGGTAGATCCTTGAGCAAATTGAGTAGCAATTCAGGAAGTGTTCTTGGAAATGTGAGAAATGAATTGGAATCTCACATATTTATAGGGGATAGGAGAGAGAAAGGAGGAGGCGACACGTGTCGTCATCTCATAAGATGACACGAATCCCCACGCCAGCTGTCCAACGGCTATCAAAATGAATGCAAAGATGAAAGGCATGCGAGGCGAGACACGCGAGGCGGCTTGGTGCGGCCTGGTGGGCTCACACTTGCGAGGCCATAAAAAGATTAGAAAATACCTAGCCTCAAGATGCGACCAGGAATTTTGGGGGGTAGTTGTTATGCCCGCTTTCGGCCATGGGCCCTAAACAGGTCCCTGTGGGTGCATTAAATAGCTGGACTCTTGTGTGTGGGCTAGAACCATGGATTTATATGACTTGGGCCAGCACATGCGGGCTGGGCTCGCAACATGTGAGCTGGGTTCACATGCGAGCTGGGCTCGTAACATGCGAGCTGAGTTTACATGCGAGCTGGGCTCATGACATGAGAGCTGGGCTCATGATATGAGAGCTGGGCTCAAACGTGCGAGCTGGGCTCAAGTGAGGACATGCGAGCTGGGCTCACACATGTAAGGTGAGCTCATATTTGTCATTTGGGCTCTCATATGCGAGCCGAGCTCGGTTGTGCCCATGCGAGGTGGGCTCAGGTGCCTTCATGCGAGGTGGGCTTAGCTGCCCATACGCGGGCTGAGCTCATGAGCCCACATCTTATAGAAACAGAGGTAAGATTATATTTATTGTTTGAAGGCGGTGCGGGCCGAGGTGACCAGGCCGGGCCGCATCGAAAGACTTTGTGTACAACATGGAAAGTGACTCATAGATGACTGAGTTGCTCGTAGATTTCGGGATCGACACGGGTTGTTCCTACAATCACGGGAAGGATTGCGGAGATGCCGCGAGATTGTAGGGAGCGTGTGGAGCCGATCGAGATTTACGTGACTAATTGGCTGAAGGCCTGACTTTATCGTGGGCTTGGCTACACGGGCTGAAGAGTCCTAACCCTAGCCTACGTGACTTGTTCCCCAAGAACTACGTGAGGCTTGATCCCTATAAATAGGGTACGTAGGCACTTGTATGAGAGATGAGTCGACACTTGACAGAGAATAACAAACCCTATTCTTTCTTAAGGAGTCCACATACAAGCTCAGCCACCACCAAACAACCTTCCTCCGCCCTCAAACACCGTCCTTGATCTTTGTTCCGCCCATTAACCTCCACAACATTGTTATACGAAATTCTCCCTATAACACACCTAAAGAGGAGAAAAAAGAAAAAGTTACAAGTTTCTCGAATGTAAAGTGCGATCGATAAGAGTTAAAATTAGGGTGCATGTCACAGCGGCACGGGTATGCCAAGATGGGCATGTCATGACGTCAATTAGCTAAACATGCCTTTTCATGATTCGACATGTCTTTTTACTATTTTTTTATTTTTTAATAATTATTTTAATATTAGAAATATCCAGAAATAACAAATATAATTTTGAAATTTTTACATATATTTTAATATCAAAAAAGTTACTAACTTAAATGGTTGTTACTGTCGACTAACTTTAATTATATATTCAAATTCCATGTATATTAGTATAATAATTATTTATTAAATTTTATTATCTTTAATTGATAAATGGCATGCCATTTGAGCATACAAAAAGCATGCCTTCGACGAGTCTCGTAATAGGTACCCTAACGTGGCAGCCGGATGAATCTAAACAATGAACAACAACATGTTCGATTCACCAAAACTCGACGCAATAAAAGTAAACTAATTCGGATGATTGGGTACGCATGCATTCGAAGGGCTCAGACTACAGGTATTCATTAAACAGTCATGAGAAATCAAAGAATGAAGAAAAGTTAGAAAACTTACAAGAAAGCAGGAGAAATAAGTCGGCTTCAAAGAGAAAAGCTCCCAAATTTGCCTCAAAGAAAAGTTGCAGAGAGTGTTTGGTGTTTGTAATGGCGTAAAGAAAAAAGAAATGGAAAAGCAGGAGTATTTATAGGCATAAATGAGACAATAACCCACTCAACTGACACACGATCGTGTTCGTCGGATGAAGACATATGGCATAATCCTGAGCGTCCAGAAAATAACCACCGCAGTTAATGATTACATCGCTGTAATTATTTAACAGGCGCGTCTTTTGAGGAAAAAGGGGGGGGGGACTGCAACGTTTCGTATATATACATGTATGTATACACATATTCCTACACGAAGCTCAACCGTCACTTGACATTCCGGGGAAAATGCCAAAGTACCGGGCACCTATCACATCCGTACCCGCCAGCTCAATCATGGGGCCTAACCAAACACAACCCCGGGGACTTGTATCCAACAACACCCCGGGGTTAGGGGCCATAAATCAAAGAAAAAATGCGAAATTTTTCCAAGTGATAAAAACCAAAAGGCCTACCCAAACACAACCCCGGGGACTTGTATCCAACAACACCACGGGGTTTGGGGCCACAAATCAAAGGAAAAATGCGAAATTTTTCCAAGGGACAAAGACCAAAAGGCCTACCCAAACACAACCCCGGGGACATGTATCCAACAACACCCCGGGGTTAGGGGCCACTAATCAAAGAAAAAATACAAATTTTTTCCAAGTGATAAAAACCAAAAGACCTACCCAAACACAACCCCGGAGACTTGTATCCAACAACACCCTAGGGTTAGGGGCCACAAATCAAAGGAAAAATGCAAAATTTTTTCTGAATCACGCAGCTCATAACACACGCTCTAAAAAAAAGACTAATCCCCCATCCGGGAAAACCCGCATAAGGGAGTGGGAGGCAAATGATAGGCCATAAATAATCAAGCCTAAATAAAGAAGCAAAAGCCCAAATAGAGAACACCCCAGGCCCAAACTGGGGTGGCCCCCGAAGCCACGTGGCACAGGATAAAAATGTCAAATGTCTCATGTTACCCAAAATGAAACTATTACATCCTAGCCGTCCATATGTAAAGATCCCAAGACAACACTGGTGGAAGAAGGACACCCGGCCTCACAGTCGATCCAAGCCGTCCAATCACTCACCAACTAAGAATGATCAAAGGTTAGGATGAAGAGGTACAAACCCCAAAAAACCCTAAATCTTGGGACCTATAAAAGGCCCCAAAAAGAGGATTTTAGGGTTTGAAAACCATTTGACTGCTACACACCTATACACACACCACAATACATATTTTGAATAGCTCCTTCTTCCCTCTTCTTCTTCTTCTCCTTCAAGAAACCCCATTCTTATTCTCACGCCGGAGTTGCCGCGGGAAACAACCCCCCCTCCGGTTCTGTTTTGCAGAGTCCCCTACCTAGCCGGTTAACCTCACACCGGCTACCACGTGGACAGGGCTCTAGCATACGTGAGAGAGGAGAAGACCCGGGAAGAAACAGAGTTATCAAAACCCTCTCTTCAAATTCAAAAAAACTAAAGGATATATAATAAGCTGCACTTCAATATTTTTAGATCAAATAGGTTCCAAGAAGGGTCTGCCAGACCATCTTCCCGCGGAGCCAACACATTTTCACGAACTAGCAACATACTTAGAAAAACACAAGTAAACAAAAGATTAGTCTTGGGTAAAACTATAATATTTTAAACTTATTAAATTGTCATCTGATAATTATTTATCTAACCAAAGGGGACCTCTTTGGTTAGATCAAAAAGTAGGTAATGTAATTGTTAGATATATTTGATAACGTCATGGCTAATATGATTTATGTTTAGTTTTCAGATCTTACTTAACAGTGTGTGTGACCTAACAAGTGGTATCAGAGCTTATCTGTTAACACACATACAGTTAAAGATCCAAATATAATCATGTCTGACACATAAACTCCAACTAAGCCTACCAAAACTGAAGAACCACCAAAGACACAAATTCAGAGTCGGTATGAGACCATCAGAGTTCCCATACTAAGACCATCTGAATATCGAAGCAACAAATCCAGAATATCTTGATAGAATCAAGAAAGGGCCTCACAAACCAACCAAGCTCGCAGTTGCAGTTGCAGGTGAAGCAGCAAAGACCGTACCAAAGGAGAAGAGTGATTATACTGCTGAAGATATAGCATCAATTGCTAAGGATGCTAAGGTACGACACTTACTGCATAGTGCCATTGATAATGTAATGTCAAATAGAGTAATCAACTGCAAGACTGCTAAGGAGATATGGGATGCTCTGGAAACAAGATGTCAGGGAACCGACACAATTAAGAAGAACAGGAAGACAATACTCACTCAAGAGTATGAACACTTTGACTCAAAGGCTAATGAGTCATTGACTGATTTATATGATAGATTTGTCAAACTTTTGAATGATTTGTCATTGGTTGATAAAGAGTATGATCTTGAAGATTCAAACCTTAAATTCCTGTTAGCTCTTCCTGAATGCTAGGATTTGAAGGCAACAACAATAAGAGACAACTATAATCTTGATGAAACAACTCTTGATGAAATTTCTGGAATGCTCAAGACTCATGAACTTGAGATGGAACAAAGAAGTAAGAGGAAAGGAGGAAAGTCAAGGACAGTTGCTCTTAAGGCTGAAGAAGAATCCCCCAAGGCAGCTACCTCAAGGAAAGACAAGGGTAAAGCTCTTTTCACAAAGTCTGATACTGAGTCATCAAGTTCTGAAAGTGATGATGACTCAGATTCTGAAAGCTTGCCTGAGACTGATGCTGATGAGGAGATGATGAAGCTGTGTGCTCTTATGGTGAAAGAGATCACAAAGATTGCATATAGGAAGTTCAGGAAAGGAAAGAAGTTTTTCAGGAAAGGCATAAGTTCTGATAAGAAGAATTTCAGAAGATCTGAAGGCAGAGGAGGAAAGTCTGATAGAGGAGATTATACCAATGTCAAATGCTATAACTGTGGTGAGAAAGGCCACATATCTCCTGATTGCAAGAAGGTAAAGGGTGACAAAGGCAAGGCTCTTGTCACAAAGCAGAAAAGCTGGACATACACCTCAGACTCTGAAAGTGAGAAGAACTATGCATTGATGGCAAATGCTGATAAAGAAAGTGCTGAGAGCAGTTCTGAAGCTGCTGAAACAAAGGTACCTCATACTACTTATGCTTTTCATACTGATGATATTAATGAGTTGAGAAGATATCTTAAAACCATGTTTGTTAGTTATAGAGATCAAACTTTAACATGTGAAAGATTAACTTCTGAAAATCTTGCTTTTAAGAAAAGAAATGATTTCTTAGAAAAAGAGTTAGTTATGTTCCATCAAACTCAGAAGGATAGAGATGATGCTCTTTATGTTAGGGATGAAGTGCTAAAAATGAATGAATCTCTAAAAACTGAGTTAGAAAAGGAAAGAGAGATAATCAGGACTTGGACTAACTCTGGCAGAACAACTCAAAATTTGCTAAGTAGTGAAAATTGGAAAGAGGGCTTAGGTTATGGAGAGGATAAGAATGATAAAGGAACTTTAGAAATTAAGCCTGTTGTTAAGCAAAAGCCAAAGTTAAAACCTGTTAAGTTTGTAACTGTAAAGTCTAATAATGATAAATCAGAAGTTAGAGAGGGATTAACTTCTAACAAACTAAAACAGGAAAAAATAGCTGAAGTAAATATAAGCTTAATGACTAAGAAGCAGCTTAAGCATAAGCTGAAAGATGTTAAGAATGTAAACAAGGTAAAATCACCTAGGAAAAATAGGAATGGAAAGGAAGGTGTAAATAAAAGCAATGATTATAAACCTGTTCCTGATGCTCCTAGGAAAATATGTCATAACTGTGGAAGTTCTAACCATCTGGCTTCTTTTTGCAGGAAGAATAAGAACATTAACTCCTTACCTTCAAAATCAGGAGTTAAGAGTCAGTCTGTTAGATATAAACCACAAAATCCTTGTTTTCATTGTGGTAGTTTATGACATTCCATTTATACTTGTAAGGAATATCATAGTTTGTACTATGATTATTATCAATTAAAACCTTCTTTCAAAAAAGTTTCCATTGTTCCTTCTAGTGTAAATTCTGATTCAAAGTCTGATAGTGTAAGTTCTGATAAGAAAAATGTTAACATAAACTCTGATGCTAAATCCGCTGCAAATGTTAACAAACTTGATAAGGCCAAAGGATCCAAGCAAGTCTGGGTCCTTAAAACTAATAATTAATGGTCTTTGTGATTGCAGGACAACATGAAAAATATCCTAGTTCTGGACAGTGGATATTCAGGACATATGACTGGAAATAAAGCCCTGCTATCAGACTTTGTGGAGAAAGCTGGCCCAAGTGTTTCTTATGGAGATGGCAACATTGGAAAAACATTGGGATATGGCAATATCAATCTTGGGAATGTCATCATTAAAGAAGTAGCTCTGGTCTCAGGACTTAAACACAATCTGCTGAGTATAAGTCAAATCTGTGACAGAGGTTATCATGTTGATTTCTTTGAAGAATACTGTGAAGTTGTGAGTAAAACTAAAGGCAAAGTTGTTCTGAAAGGATACAGGCGTGGTAACATTTATGAAGCTAAGCTTTCAACAAGTACTGATGGTTCTGTAATCTGTCTGATGAGTAGAGCATCAATTGAAGAAAGCTGGAATTGGCACAAGAAACTCTCTCATTTAAATTTCAACAATATAAATGAGCTGGTCAAGAAAGATCTTGTGAGAGGACTGCCAAAGTCAGTATTTGCTCCTGATGGCCTTTGTGATTCTTGTCAGAAGGCCAAACAAAGAAAATCTTCATTCAAGAGCAAAACTGAATCATCAATTCTGAGCCTTATCATCTATTACATGCTGATCTATTTGGTCCAGTAAATGTCATGTCTATTGCAAAGAAGAAATATGCATTGGTCATAGTGGATGAGTTCACTAGATACACATGGGTGTATTTCTTGCACACAAAAAGTGAAACTGCATCTATCTTGATTGATCATATCAAACATCTGGATAAATTGGTCAAAGATTCTGTGAAAACAATAAGGTGCGATAATGGCACTGAGTTCAAGAATTTGATAATGGAAGAGTTCTGTAAAAACCATAGAATTAAGCAGGAATTTTCTGCTCCTGGAACTCCACAACAAAATGGAGTTGTTGAAAGGAAGAATAGAACTTTCATTGAAGCTGCACGTACAATGCTTGAAGAAGCAAAACTTTCAACCTATTTCTGGGCTGAAGCTGTGCAGACTGCTTGTTTTACTCAAAATGCAACACTCATTAACAAGCAACGAAAAACACCATATGAGATGGTGAAGAAAAATAAGCCAAATCTGAAGTACTTTCATGTATTTGGATACAAGTGTTTTGTTCTCAAGACTCATCCTGAATAGCTATCCAAGTTTGATCTAAAAGCTGATGAAGGAATATTTGTTTGATATCCACTTTCCACAAAAGCCTTCAGGGTCTATAATTTGAGAACAAAAGTGGTCATAGAATCTATCAATGTCTCTTTTGATGACAAGAAGATTACTGGTCTTGAAGATTTTATTGACCATGATCAGCTGAGATTTGAAAATGAAGACTCAAATTCTGATACTGAAAATCCTGACAGTCTAAGTCCTGATACTGTAAACTCTGATGTATTAAACTCTGATGTTATTGAAATTGTGGTGACTACGCCAAAGGAAGATGCACCTATGCAGGGGGAGCATACTCAAGATCTTACCACATCTCAAGAAACATCAGAACATACATCTGGCTCTTCAAGTTTTGATTCATCAAGTTCTGATAAGCCAAGTTCTGATAGTGCTGAAAATTTAAATTCTGAAGAATCCAACTCAGAGAGCATAGTTTCAGGGAGAGCATCAGAAAATGAAAATGAAGACAGCATGGATCATGGGGGAGCATCCAGTTCTAGAGAAAACCTTCCATCTGCAAGGAAGTGGACTAAATCACATACACCTGATTTGATAATTGGAAATCCTGATGCAGGTGTCAGAACTAGAACAAGTACTTCAAATGAATGTCTTTACAATTCTTTTCTCTCTCAGACTGAGCCAAAGAAAGTGGAAGAAGCTCTTCAAGATGCTGATTGGGTGCAAGCAATGCAGGAAGAGTTAAATGAATTTGAAAGAAACAAAGTCTGGACCCTAGTGCTAAGACCAAAGAATAGATCTGTTGTTGGTACAAAGTGGGTATTCAGAAACAAAACTGACAGTGATGGCATAATTACAAGGAATAAGGCAAGGCTGGTTGCAAAAGGATATTCTCAACAGGAGGGAATTGATTATGATGAAACATTTGCACCAGTTGCTAGATTAGAAGCCATAAGGATATTTTTGGCTTATGCTGCTCACAAGAAGTTTACTGTCTTATAAATGGATGTGAAAAGTGCTTTTCTCAATGGAAAATTGGAAGAGAAAGTATATGTTGAACAACCTCCAGGCTTTGTAGATTCCAAACATCCAGATTACGTCTACAGGCTTGATAAAGTACTTTATGGACTTAAGCAAGCTCCCAGAGCATGGTATGAGACTTTAGCTCAGTTTCTTCTGGAAAATGGATTCAACAGAGGGACTATAGACAAAATACCGTTCTACCTCAACCATGGAAATGACTTACTTCTGGTCCAGATTTATGTTGATGATATCATTTTTGGGTCTACAAATGACAGACTTTGCAAGAAGTTTGCCAAACTGATGCAGTCAAGGTATCAGATGAGTATGATGGGGGAACTTAGCTATTTTCTGGGCCTTCAAGTCAAGCAGAATGAGGAAGGCACTTTTATTTGTCAAACCAAGTACACCAGAAACTTGCTAAAGAAATTTGGAATGCAAGATTGTTCAAGTGCATCCACTCCAATGGCCACTGCAACAAAACTGGATAAGGATACCGGTAAATCAGTAGATATTACTGACTACAGAGGTATGATTGGCTCTCTACTCTATCTAACTGCTAGTAGACCTGATATCATGTATGCTACCTGTCTTTGTGCAAGATTTCAAGCAGATCCAGGAGAACCTCACTTAACAGCTGTAAAAAGAATCTTTAAGTATCTTAAAGGAACAGCTGCTCTGGGATTATGGTATCCTAGAGAATCAAATTTTAAACTAATAGGTTACTCAGATGCAGATTTTACAGGTTGCAAAATTGACAGGAAAAGCACAAGTGGAAGCTGCCAATTTCTTGGAGGTAGATTGGTTTCTTGGTACAGCAAGAAACAAAAGTCAATTTCCACATCAACTGCAGAAGCAGAGTATATTGCTGCAGGAAGCTGTTGTGCACAGATTCTTTGGATGAAGAATCAGTTACTGGATTATGGGTTAACATATTTCAAAATCCCTATTTACTGTGATAATCAAAGTGCTATTGCTATGACAGGTAATCCAGTTCAACACTCTATGACAAAGCACATCAGCATCAGGTACCACTTTATAAGGGAACATGTGGATGAAGGTACAGTGGAATTGCACTTTGTTCCAACAGATCAACAACTAGCAGATATCTTCACAAAACCATTGTGTGAAGCCACTTTTACAAGATTGGTAAATGAACTTGGAATGGTTTCAGGTTCTTTCTCTAAATCTGCTTAGTTTTGTTCTATTATATCAGACTTTATGATCAGTATTTACAGAATTTAATCTCTTTGTGTATTCTGTGCTTAATTGACAAATGTGTTTAAGTACTGACTGTTGTCTGATATATGTTTCTAAACTCTGATAAGTGATATGTCTGTTTAAGTAACTATTCAATCCTATGAGGATAACTGTGCTAGATGTTGACCCATTAGTCTTCAATAAACAAGGGATCCCATGTATGAAGTAATTATTTCTGTGGAAATCTGATGACACAAGCAAATTCTGATAATTGAGCATAGTTGAGTTTACTTTGTCTATCTTATTACTAAGTCACAAACTAGAATAATGCTACTCATCTGTTAAGTTCTGATGCTAGTAAATCTGCTGAATGCACTAAGTGCTGATAAACCTCACCTATCAAAAGAAAAAGCAAAAGAACCAAGGATTAAAAATCAGGTACTCCTTTGAGAACTAGAGTAAAAACGTAAAAGGAAAGACCCAAGTGCATTGCTGGTATTAAGTAATATGCATCAGAAAAGCAAATAAAATATTTTCTTGGTGACTTTTCATACTCTATGATTACTGGAGAAATACTCTGATAATAGCATAAATTCTGATAAGCGGTCGTGACTCACTTACACTGAGAAGCCACTGTAAAAAGGAATTTAAAAAGATGCACAAAATTAGCACACAATAGTTGAGGTGGACTCAAGCATAAACTCATTCATCAGTAGGTTTCAGGATAATGACAGCTCTTTAGCAAAGTTTTAGTTATGCCTTATTTCTAAGATGTACTGAAGTGAATCAGACTTTACTCTTTGTCTGATACTTAGCTTAATACACACACTAATCACTCCATATGAATGATGAAAATTACTGTGGTGATCTATGTTGTTTTAGATAAACAGTCATTGTGTCACTTTGCACTAATTCTGAGGACAAGTTCTGGTTGCATGTTCTGATGATTAAGTTCTGAAGAATATAAATCAGAACTTGTATGAGGACTTACTAAATAGGCATTCCTTTTTCGAGTTAAGAAATTATGTTCTGATGACTGTTAAGTTCTGATATAAGTCTAAGTTCTGATATTACAGTCTAATTCTTTACTTGACTTATCTGTGGATAGAATTTGATAACAGTCTCGGTTCAAACTAGAATATGTTGAAGTGGGAGATTAATAGTCACTATGGTTAGGGTTAGTGGTACTCGTACTTGAACAGTCAACTTTTACTTGCTTCTTGTGCGCATTAAATTATGTTTTCCCTTTTCAATGAATGTTTTTCTTTTTCCAAGTCTGGAGAGACGAGGTAAAATTAATTCTACCTGTCAGCATTAAATTTCTTTGCGTCTCCTGGCATTCTCTTGCCTATATAAGCAACCACTTCACATTAGCCTTCCCATCAAATCTTTTCTCACACACTTACCTTCATACTTTTTCTATCAAAAACACCAAGGTCAGATACAACATGTTTTTGAACTACGAAACCTTCAATATGGAGCTAAGCTGTGCCAATTGGCAGCAGGAATGGCATGTCACTGCCATTCCTGATGAAATATGGGACTCTGTGCCCCAGGAGGTACTCACCCACCTCCTGTTCTTCTATATGGATTACCATCGCCATCTGGAGCGATTGGAGGAGGAAAGGCTGGAAGCTCTCCGCCAGCAAAAGCGAATCATTCGACTCGCCATTCTGTTTATCGAGAGTAGGAAGAAGAAATGATTTATTTTCTTCTTCCTGTTTTTCTTCATCATCAGCCTTGCCCTGCTTCTTGAGCTAGGACTAAGGCTGTTGATGTTAGGTTTAACAGCTTAGGGAAATCTTGTATAAATTCTGATGTAATTTCAATTTCATGAATGTATTCTCTTGATATATTAATGAAATTTGTTTTTGTTTCAAGATTTTGTCTCTGAGATATTTTGTAATGCATTGATAAATCCTGATAAATATTCATATTCTGATGACCATATAAATTCTGTTTTAATTTAAGTTCTGATTTTACTTTATCAGTACTTACTCATCTGATTTATTTTGGTCATTTTTACTTGATTTATTTTCAGAATATTAATGTTGCAGTGAAAAATAATTAAATAAGTGGGAACGGTTTCAATTTTGAATTAAAACTGTTTCACCTTGATTAATGGAATATCTGGGTAAGTGGAACGGTTTTTCCTTGAAAAACGGCAAGTGGATAAGTAATGATTACTGTTTTCTCGTGCCCAGTAACTATTCGTTATTACTGCATGTCTGAAAGGTGTCCAACGGTTACATTTTTTCAAAAAAAAAGAGTATAAGTAAGACAGAGAGAAGATTTTTTAATCTTTTATTTCCTTTCATACTTTTTCTCTACTTGCTTTTACTCTTTTTCTTCTTCTCACGTTGGTTTTTCATACAGACATTTTATCAAACACCTAACAGGCACTCTTAAATCTCAATTTTTCACATGGCACCTAAGGATTTAATCATTGATGGAGCTAAATTTGTTCCAAACAACTATGCTGCAATCCTTGATCATGCTGAAGCTCCATCTGAATTGCATTTTGTGCAAGATCTTCTTGCACACAGTGAGATTGGGTATGCATTGACCCAACCTTCAGTCTTTTCGAGCCAACAAGTTCTGACATTTTGGCGGACTGGGCACTTTGATAATGGTGGTACACGTGGCACTCCCAGTATTGTTTTCGAAGTGGGTGATTCTTCATATGCAGTCATTCCTGGTACAATACGCAAGACTCTACATCTCCCAGAAGGATGTACCTTTTCAATATCAGAGGAATCAGCTCTTCAGGATTTAATGGCCAATTTGGGGTATGAACAGAGTTTGGCAAAGCTTGGGCAGTTGAAACGGGCTCATATCAAAAGAGAATAGAGCTTTTTCTTTGACTGCATCACTAAAGCTTTTGGGAACAAGTGTTCGAATTTTGATGTTATCCCAATTATGAGTCAGCACATCGGGTATGCTATTATAAACCAAACTTATTTTGATTTTGCAACTGCTATAATTGGTTTTATTGGGGATAGGATGACAGAGGATAGGAATGTTGTTTACTTTGCTAGATTCTGGCAACTTATATATACTTTTTGTACTGATGAACCTCAATTAGTCAGTTCCTCAACTCCACCTTTTAAGGTTGGAAAACGTTACTTTAATGACCTGATACTTATAGCTCTTAGTAAATGCTGATCCTGATACTTATAGCTCTGTTTATTCTGATGTCCAACCAACAACAACCACCCAAACACCACAACAACCATCAGCACCTACCATTCATTCTACTCAACCAACCCTCAGGCAATATATCAAATCCTATCTCTCCACTTCACAGACCGTTCAACCCTCATCCTCAGCACCTACTGTGAAGCCTTCATCTTCCAAACCTAAGAGGACAAAGACTGTTCCTCAAACACTTCAGAAGAAAAGGAAGATTGCTTTGAGAGATGAATCTGATACTGAGGAACAGGTTCCTTCTTCAGAACCTGTTGTTAAAGAAGCTGAGAAAGTGACTTCTCCGAAGGATTCTGGAATTGGGGGATCTAGGCTTCTCAAGAGACTTAGAAGAATGATAGTTCCTGAAACTCCCAAGGAATCCAAATCTTCAAAGAGATACAAGAAACAGAGGGCAAAAAGACCTGTTTCAGATGATGAAGAAGCAGCAACTCAGGAAGGGGATCAGAAATCTCTGATCTCACAAGAAAAGGAATTTGCTAAAGTCACTTCTTCTCCATCAACTCCATCTCAGGAAGCTGTTTCTGAAAAGGTCAACACACCATCTGTATCTCCTGTTGATCCTGGCACAAGTGCTGATATTGATGTTCACAACTTGGTTGTGCCTGAAGTAATTTTGTTAGAAGCCCCAACAACATATAATCCATCAATAACACCTGTTACTGATGCTGTTCAAACTCCAGAGTTATCTACTACACCTTCTCTGCATCTAGATGCTGATGATCAGAATTTAGGTGAGCATCAGGATATGGCTATTGATCAGAACTTAAAACGAGATCAGCAATTAGAGGATGCTGAAGCCTCCATTGCTACTCACACTGTTGTCTTATCCGAAGATACTGATTCTGTAAGTTCTGATGCTGCAAATGCTGGAGATACTGGTGATGCTGCTCCAAATGCAGATGCTGATGCAGCAGGTCCTTCAGGACATGCTCCTCAACAAACTATTCTTAAGTCTGAACTTGTTAAGAAGTTTGTTACCAGAGAAGCACCAGTGCCTTGGAGTGAAACTCCTGCAGGACAGGAGTGGACTAAGGAATGGAACTCTGTGTCCTGTGTTCCAAATGAAAAGCATCTTGCTGAGCACTTGACTAAAGCTGATGAAATGTTAAATTATGATGATTTCAAAACCCAGCTTAGAGTCACTGCATTGAGTACTAAACATCTACAAGGTCTTCATTCAACTACTCATGCAGAGCTACACAAGATTCAGGAAGAATTCATCAAATAGGAACAAGTTCAAAAGATTGATAAGAAAAAGTTCTTCCAACCTACCTTTGACAGGATTACTTATATTGAGAAGACTCAAGAAAAACAACAAGCTCAGATTAATGATATTCTGACAAATCAAGCTTCTCAGCAATCTCAACTTACTGAAATCCAAGCCTCAGTGGAATTGCTTGTCTCTCTTCTACTTCCTGCTGATGCCAAAAAGGGGGAGAAAGTAATTAAGTCCAAATACAAGACTGACAAGACACTGAAAGGGAAGGATAATGAAAAGGATGATCAAGGACGCTCTGGAATGGGTAGAGGTCATAGTCAAGGTAGAGGTTTCGAATCAAGAAAAGCTGAAATCACAAGTCACAGGACAAGTTCTGATACTGGGAAAAGAATAAGTTCTGCTACTGGTAAAAGGATAAGTTCTGATGAACTTTTAGATCTTGATGAGGAAATGTCAAGACAGTTATTTCTTCAGGAAAATCCAGGAATGGACTTGGAGAGTTTAATGGAAGAAGAAGCCAGACTTAAATCAGAGAAAGTCACATCTAAATCTGAAGCTTCTGGTAAAAAGCCACTTCCAAAACTCAAAGGCATTGTGATCAAAGAAAGGACACATACTGAAGCAACATTGGCTAAATCACAACCGCAGATAGATCCAAGATCCAAGGGTAAAGAAAAGGTTGGTGAACCTATCAAGGTTTATGTGCCTCCTGAGAATGAAGAAATCATTGATGAAAAGGATGATCTTGCTCTGACTTCAAGAAAAGTTCTTAAAACAACCTCTGACATGGCTCAAGTTGTTCAAAGTCAAGATAAAGTAAGTTCTGATATTTCAAAGAAGCAAGTAACCTCTGACACAGCTCAAGTTAACTTGATATCAGAAGATAGACCAAAGACACTCCTACCAGGATTCACTAAAGCAAAACAGACTCAACCTTTGAAGACTGCTGCAAGTGGTTTTGAAGCAAGAGTAGTTACTGGAAAGGAAGCAAGAGATAAAACTGGATTGGGAAGTGCTGATGAAAGAAGAATACATAATACTACCAATGATCCAACTTCCTTGGGTGAACCAGGTATTGGAGCAACTCCTGAGAGATTGAATCAACTGGAATCTGTACAAATGGTTTACCATACCTACTTGAAAGAACACATCTTGTTGTACTTCATGACAGATGGTAGGGTTTATCATATAAGGCAAAATGCCATTCCATTGAAGTATTTTGAAGAATTGGAGCATGTACTATTCTTACTTCAAGTGGATGACAGATTGACAGGAACTGCTGCAAACTATTTGAAGGATCAGATTCAGAGACAGAAAAGGCTTTATTCTGTTAAGTTTGACAGCTCATATATTCCAAAGTACATAGATCACAAGGGTGATATAGTTGAAATGAATCCCAACACTGCTAAAATTATAACTACCTTTCTAGGTTACAGGGCTGTGGAATTCAATCTTGAGTCTGATAAAGCTTATTTGATCAGACTGGATCAGGATATAAGAAAAGCAAAGATTAATGATCTCAGGGCTGCAATCTTTCAAATTGGTGAAGATACTGCAGAGCTTAAAGATGCTAAAAGGAGGATGATTGATGAACTTAGATATGCTGAGAGATGTTTGTTGAAGAACTATCTCAGAACAACTCCTGACATCAGAGAGATCAGAAGATGAAGCCAAGTCAAGATCTACAACTGATTAAATTCTGATATTTGTACAGACTGAAGCTGTTATCAGAAGTTAAATGTTAGTAAAGCTTTAAGGACTGTAAGTTGTAGTTATCTAGTCTAATTCTCATACATTTGTACTTAATGTTTTTGACATCATCAAATATCTGTTAAACTTGTATATTATGCTAATTTACAAGTTAGGGGAGATTGTTAGATATATTTGATAATATCATGGCTAATATGATTTATGTTTAGTTTTCAGATCTTACTTAACAGTGTGTGTGACCTAACAGTAATATTCCACCCAATTCCGACTTAATTGCACGAAGATGTCCTTAGTTAAATTTTTTTTGCACAAAACTGGCTGGGTTTTAATAATAGGCACCCGCATGACTCTTCTTTAATTTTTTTAACACGCGATTGTATTCCGTCAGTTTCATCTAACATATATTAAATCAGAAGGATAAATTAGGAAATCCCTATTTTTAACTGCTATTATCTTCATATACAGTGTATCCCTGAAATCACCAGAGATTTTTAACAATAGGAATCCTAGTATCCCTGAAATCCAAAGTCCCCGATGAGGTTGAGAAAACGCAGCTGGAGCCACCCCCACTGAGTAAGAAAGCACAACAAATTGTAACCAAAACACCTGCACAATAATCTTCCCGTATCACATCACCAAAATGGGAGTTTGATGACTTGCTACATTTCTCAGATTTTGGATTCCTCTGACAAGGTAAACATATGAAGTTTTCTTAAGTGTGTCGTTGCACTTGTTTTAGCGAAATAAACAGAATTCTTATTTCATTTCACAAACTTTGCAGAAAGAGCAACTGGATTTTGGAGAGGACTGGTTTACGGGCATTGGTGCTTTTGGTGAACAAGTTGCTCAGAAAGCCTCAGCAGCAACAGCTGAAGTCCCTCAACTTCCATCATATCAGTTGGCTAATTGACGGTCAATTTGAAACCACTGAGACCCTTTTCTCTAGTCGGAAAGTTTTATAATCGGGCACATATCTTGGCTATAGCGACCACGTCCAACAGGGTGGTTTAAGTCATAGGCCTCCACAAAGTTCTGGGAGGAGTTCATGAGATACGAATATAGGGTGGAGAAATTGTAGAGAGGAATGCATGATTCAGAGAGTAGAACAAAACGCTGATTTGAAAAATCAAGAAGTGCATTGGCTAGCAAACGTCGCTCTACTTCAATCATGTTAGCATTTCCCCATTCTACTATCTGCATTTGAGAGTGAATGAACAACCATGTTATTGAAAATTATTATATTACTTGATGGGGCTATAATGCATAAAAATTGCCTCCTTAGTTAGTTAGCATAACCTTAGTGTTAAGTTAAAAATTTACAACTAACAAACAAAGCAGATCCCTTGTGATATCTTGCCGCCCTAAGTCTTGGGTTTCACTCTCCTCTCCCAAGATTTATCAGAAGACACTAATTTAAGGCATATTTCTGAGTGTATTATAGTCTCTTTGAGACTGTACCAATATTAAAAAGAAAGATCTAACTAAAGGTTTATGTTATGTTTATCAAAAGTTTTTGGACAACTCTCATCCAAAGACGACGAAAATTACTTGCAAGCCATGTACATGATAACATTTCAGTTGAGAACATTACACTACACATAACCTCACTCAATAAACATACATTATAATAAGATGCGTAGTATTCATTTACAAAGCAACTTCTACCATAAAAAATGAAGACACATCTCCATTGCTTTGAAATTTGAATACTAAAATGTGAACAAGCTATATACATCAAACATGTGACCAAGTAATTGTGTTCAGTGCGTAAGTTTAAGACTTATAGTCTTCCATTTATCTTTAAAAGGCCAGCATAACTCAAGACAGACTTATAGTCATCAGCATCTGCCAATCGCAGCCATAGCTTTTGATTCACTAACCATGCTTAATTTTCTATGATGCCCTCTGGTCTGCATATATATACAGGGGTTGTGCATAAATAATATAATTTTACCAATTTAGCCCTCTGTTTAATTTAAAAAATTAGAATATATAACGTCCGTTAAATGGAGTTGACGGAATGCAATTGTGAGTTAAAAAAATTAAAGAAAAGACATGCGGGTGCCTGTTATTAAAACTCAGCCCGTTTTGTGCAAAAAATTATAACCGAGGCCATATTCTTGCAATTAAGTCCAAAATTTATGTACCCGAACGATAATCTAATCTTTCAATCCTCACCCATAACCATTATTCCCCACATTCATTTTATTTATTTACGTTAAATAATATTAACCCATCATAAAATGACTAGCCTAATACAGTATACTAATTGGTCTCATTTAGCTCATTCGCCTCACCTTCACATCCTTTGTTATCATCTTTTAGATCTTTTAGTTTGATAAAACAAGGCCAACCCTAGTTTTTTCTCGAGGAACTAAACCAGTTAGTAGCTGCAATAGATACTAGAGTATAAAAACTTATCTTCTTTTTTAAAAAAAATGTGAGAACAGAAACATTTTTCGCGTATATGATTATGTTTAAACTGGTCATAAGTATTAGCACAAACTCTGCTTTCATTTTGTGCTCAGTGGTTCAACTTTTGGAATCCAACAACATCAGAAATAAGGACAGAATGAAACCTTTATGGTCTGTGTTGCCTTCCGGATTTAGCCAATGCTTCCTTCGCGGAATAATTTTTTTTCCCAACTAATTGAGATAACAGGCTCTTTTGTGTTAATGAAATGATCAAGCATCATGAGAAATAATGTACGTACCATTTATAACCTCCGACAACAAACTCATCAGAATAATTATACTCCCCCAAATTTGAAAATTGAGTAACATGCCACTCCACTCCGAAAAAGAAAGTGTCAGTAATAAGATAACCATTAGTAGGTTCTTCAAAAACTTTCAAGGATATGAACTTATCAAGACCCCGTTCACATTTAAGACTGTCAAGTCGACGTGATGTCCCTGCAGATTATATTAAGTGTCCTCACAATCTAATTACCGATTCAGTGTTCCCTAGCTTTTTATGATAACCAAACAGAGTCTAAATATGAGAATACATCAAACATCCTAAAAATATATACCTTGAACAGTTAGATAACTTCCTCGAATTTGGTCAAGCAGAAAAAACTTGAAAAAGGGATTAATGCCCTTACCGGCCGATAGACTACTCGTGCTATCCAACATCAAGTATGCAGACACATGATCATCCTCACCTCCATTTTTCCCTTTCGGAATCAATATAATTTTCCTGAACTCATAAGCATATAGTTTAATAGATCTGAGCAAAAAATTGAAACAAAACCTAGTGATATACAACTTGGATGGATGTACAAAAATACTTTCATTTACTCTCTCTCAAAAAGGGGCTTACCAAAAAATTGAAACCAACCTAAATCTAAGGTATATATATACAACTTGGATTTACAAGATTACTCTCTTTCTCTTCCTCTCCTCTCTCTCTCTCTCTCTCCCGAAAACAAAACCAAGACTATACACAACTTGATTACTTGAATGTACAATATTACTTTCATCTCTCTCTCAAAAAAAAATAAAAAATTTAAACTAAACCAAGTTAATGGCTCCGGTTTTCTACGCTACAATCTGTAGAGATTATAGGTTAGGATCCATAGCCATTATCACCTTTTCTATTTGTCTGTGGGTATTTTATGTGTCTTTTTATGTGGGTATTTTTTGTCTGGTCCTCTTATCAAAGTCTCATTCGTTGTCTTTATCCTCTCGCCCTTTCTCTGGAGGACCTTACAAAGCTATATATTAATAGATGGGATGAGTCAAAAATAGTGAGGTGGCAGCCTTTGTAGAATTTTAATGATAACCAGCTATTTTCTTGACATGTGTCCAACAGTTTTCTATCATATTAATGTTGAGGGTTAATGTGCTTGTAGGTATAGGTGGCCAAACGGGCGGGTTGAACCACCCGAACTCATCCCGACACGCCAATTTACCCGCGTATCACCGACACATATCAGGCCGAGTTGGAACTGGCACAAACTGTTATAAGAAGCGAGCTGGTCACGAGTCCACAAATTATGATTCGCAGGACGGCAGGACATGGCACGTGGAACGACACATGTCCCGGCACAACTCGGTGAATCGTTTCGCCCCGCCTAACCCGCCTGACAAGGCACTCCCGCAATATTTAGCACACACCAGCCTGCACCTCCAACTAATTGTGATGACTCATTTGTCATTGTTTTATTGTTTAACATTTTAACAATTATAATATTGATGTGATTGTGACTCACAGCAGTGCAACACATGCATATTTATTCAATAATTTGTTTAAAATAATAAAAACACCTCGCCCACCCGCTTAACTCGTCAGCCCATCAACCTGCCAGCCTGCATGTGCATGCGCTTGCACCGTCTCTTTCTGCAGCCTTTCAGCCTGACCCGTATAACTCGTATAAATTGTGAGTTACCTATAAGCTCACCTGTCCTGATACGGAACGAACTCGGCACGCCCAGTTCAGTTAAACGTGTTGTTCGCGAGTCTGAAATTTGAGAATCCAGCCCGTCGGAAACCCGACCCAACACAGACGGCCCACTCGTTTGGCCACCTCTACCTGTAGGTGTGTCATGTTTTTCCCCAAGATGAAGCCGTTCAGAGGGGTTATAAGAAGTTAAGATTTTTTTAATAAAAATAATTCATACTGTAGCTGTTGGAGAAAAAGACCGTAAAAAGCTACATATGTTGATTCTGTGATGAATTTGATGTCTTCAGATCAATCTATCTTTTAGTAGCCGATGTGAGAGCAACATAATTGGTAAACGAACAAGTATGATAACACACAACATAAAACTCGAAATGAAATCAAATAAAACCTAGTTAGTATGGTAATATACATGTGTTGTAGTATATAATCTGACTACCAGTGTGCTGCGCAACTACAAGAAATGAATAAGATAAATAGAAGGCGGCACAAGGTGAAGGTAGAGGTGAGAAAAATACCTCATGCCATCCCCCTCACAAACACAAAATGCGGTGTTTTTATTAGGCTCACATGACCTACCAAGCACGCTAACAAAGCGCACCTGATATGACAATGACCAGACTTGCATATACACAAACAATACTCATGATATTTCAAGCAATAATCATGATATCTTCATGTCTATGTGCCTCCTCTTTCTCCCTTGATAGAACCAAACTGATATGCTAAGAATTAGAGTAATGATTTTATATGAAATTGCAACTGGGATTTCTGCTAGTCTCTGGAAGAATTACAAGGAATATATAAAATATGCAACCAACGTCTATTACTCCTAAAGATCAGGGCATACTCCTGATTTGTCTCCATGATATCCTAAGTACCTATTACTACTACAACATAATCGTTGATTTATTCAATCAGATATAAAACAAAGAAATTAAATAAAACATGTTTAAAATTAAGCCCAACATGCTCCCCCTTTAATCTAAACATGTTCTAGGTTCTGAACTCCAAATAAACGTCTCATCTTTTCGAACTTTGTTGCAGACAATGACTTGGTTAATATATCCGCTCGTTGCTCACTTGTTCTTATGTGCTTGATCTCGATCAAATCCTGTTCCACACAATCTCTTATGAAATGATAACGCACATCAATGTGCTTACTTCTACCATGGAAAATTGGATTCTTTGCAAGGTCTATGGCAGACTTATAATCAATATAGCAAACGACTGGTGCAACCTTCACGCCCATGATCTGACTTAGTACCCTTTGAAGCCATATTCCTTGGCACGCTGCAGTAGTAGCAGCCATAAACTTGGCTTTGCATGATGGCATGGCTACACATCTCTACTTCTGTGAGACCCACGTAATTAAGCTTTCATCAAGGTAAAAAGCCATGCCCCATGTGCTTTTTTGATCCTCAATACTCCCAACAAGGTCACTATCGGAGAAGCCAGACAATAGATAATTACCACGACCTTTTGTGTACACCCGACCGTAATACAAAGTACCTTTCAAATATCGACATATCTATTTTATTGCGCTCAAATGCATGACAGTGGGCCTCACCATGTAACGACTGACTATGCCTACAGAATAGGCTATATCGGGTCGACTATAAACTAAGTAGCGTAATCCTCCCACCAGGCTCTTATAATGAGTTGGGTTTACTGCTTCACCATTTTTGTCAACATCGATTTGTAGCTCTTTGTAGCACTTTCTTTGCATATGACGTCTGCTTTATTTCAATACAACCCTTTGTATGTTCAACCTCCAAACCCAAATAATAAGAAAGTTTTCCAGGACCAGTCATGTCAAATTCACAACTCATCTACCCCTTGAATTTTACAATGGCTAAAACAGTGGTACCAGTGATGAACAAATCATCAACATAGACTCTTATGATTAAAAAATCATTCCCATCCTTACGTGTAAAAACTGCATGTTCATAAGGACACTTGAGAAATCCTAAACGAAGCAAACACTTGTTTAACTGAGAGTACCATGCTCGGGGGGCTTGACATAAACCATATATCGCCTTTAAGAGTTTATAAACTTGTGTTTCGTGTCCTGCCTTGACATAACCCTTAGGTTAAGATACATAGACCTCTTCTTCGAGAACCCCATTAAGAAATGCAGACTTGACATCGAGGTGATGAACCTCCCATTCGTTCTTGGCAGCAAGAGCTAATAAAAGGAGAACCGTTTCTAGTCGAGTGACTAGAGCAAAAACCTCATCATAATCAATACCCGGTCGTTGAGCATATCCTTTCGCTACCAGGCGAGCTTTATGTTTAATGACAGCTCTAGATGTATCCCGCTTCAATTTAAACACCCATTTGAGGTCAATAGTTTTGTGACCCCGTGGTAAGTCTGTAAGTTGCCAGGTGTGGTTCCTTTCAATAGTGTCAATCTCCGTATCCATAGCTTCTCGCCAGGCCTCATCCTTAATGGCTTGCTCGAATATAACAGGCTCGTCAATCCCAAATAACAACAGCTCCTTTTCAAGTTCGACAACAACAGTTGTGTCATAAATGTCTGCAAGAGATCGAAAGCATTTTGGCTCACTTTTAGTGGTAGCAGAACTTGAAGCAAAACTGGGAGTGACTGATTGAGGGGAGGATATGGATGAGATCGACGTGACTGGGCTGTCTCTGTAAGACTCAGGACTTGATTTATCATCCAACTCAGGAATGTCAAGTGTAGTTTGTTGTAGAGGTCCTTCCACTGCATGATTTTTGACTTCCCAATCCCATCATTTGGCTTCATCAAAAATGACATCTCGAGAGATATGAATATGACCAGAGGTTGGGTCATAGAGGCGATAAGCCTTTGTACCTGTTTCTCGTCCAAAATGTACTAACAATTGACTTCTATCATCTAGCTTTCGAGTAAGAACAGATGGTACCTTCATATAGGAGATGCAACCAAAGACCTTTAAATCAGCGACACTTGGCTTACTTTTAAACCACACTTCATGAGAAGTGACATTAGACAAAGCCCGTGTAAGTAATTTGTTGAGTATATAAACAGCATGCTTGACTTCTTCTCCCCAGAATTTTGCCGGTACATTTCGTTCTTTTAACAAACTTCGTGTCATGGGTGCCACAGTACGATTACAGCGCACTACAACATCGTTTTGATGTGGTGTGTAGGGTGCTGTAAAATGTCTAAGAAAACCTGATTCAGCACAAATTTTTTTGAAATCTTTGGAGCAGAACTCCCCTCCTCGATCAGTACGAAAGACCTGTACTGTTTCTTTTTTGCCATTTTCAACCAACAGTTTAAATCTCAATAAACAATCAAGTGCTTCATCTTTGTTTTTCAGCATATAAACCCATATCATACGACTATAATCATCTACTAATAACATGAAATATTTGTTACCAGCTGGGGTTTGAGGAGAAATTGGACCACAAAGGTCGCCATGTATTAATTCTAATACGTGTTTAGCAATAAAATTTGAATGGGAGAAAGACTTACGTTGCTGTTTCGACAAGAGACATCCACTGCATAATCCTTTTGGTAGACAAATTGAAGGAAAATCGTGAGCCATGTTGTTCTATGCCATTAGTTGCATTGCTTTAGAATTAACGTGCCCGAGCCTTGAATGCCAAAACCAGGCTTCCTCTTCTTCTTTAGTTAACAAGCACACTTCTTTGCTGCTTTCAATGTGAATTTTGTAGCGGCGATTTGCAGACCTTTTCACGTGCATCAAAAGTCTGCCACAACTTTCATAGACCCACAAGCTTTCCCCGTTTAGCACCACTCGATTCCCTTCTTATGAAAGTTGGCCCAAACTGATAATGTTGCTACATAGTGTCAGTATGTAATAGACTCCATGAAGTGTCCTGGTCTCACCGTTTTTGCATATCATATTAATTGTACCTTTGCCCTAAATTTTCACTAGTGAACCATCACCAAATTTCACCTTTCCTCGCATTGACTTATCCATACTTTTAAACTTGTCACGACACCCAGTCATATGGTTACTCGCTTCGTTATCGAGATACTACATGTTGTCTGTAATCTCCTTTGTGTTCGAGTTTGGACCTTCACTAAATATGATCACACCGTCCGCTCTTTCTTCACTCATTGCCATTAAAAGTGTAGGTTCATCATCGATAGTTTGTGTCAAGTTTGCTTCTCCATGATGCATTCTATCCTTCCTTGGCTTTCTACATTCAGCTGTGAAATGCCCATATGCTCCGCAATTGAAACACTTTATTTTGCTCCTGTCGATTCTGTCACGACCTCTCTGGTTATCTCTTCCACGGAAAATGTTTCCACCTCGATTTGATTTTTGAAGCCACTCTTCACGTGTTAGTAAGAGCTTTCCACTACTGGCCTCATGCTTTGACCACTCTTCTTCAGTCATGAGTAGTTGTTGTTCCTCTTTGCTCTCTCCTTGCCCCGAAAGGCGTTCCTCGTGAGCTTTCAACGAGCCAATTACCTCCTCGATGGACATCGTTTCTAGATTCCCAAATTGCTCAATGGCTGAGGCAATTTGTAGGAACTTTTTTGGTACTGCTCGAACTATCTTTTTCACAACGTACTCCTCTCCAATTGTTTCACCAAGTGCCCTGATTTTTGCAACCAGGCCATTCAATTTCAAACAAAAATCATCCAACTGCTCTGGCTCTTTCATGCTTAGTGACTTAAACTCGGCCTTGAGAGTCTGAGCCTTAGCTTTCCTCACCCTATCAACACCTAAAGAACCCGTTTTGATGGCCTCCCACACTGCTTTGACAGTCGCGTGTTCTGCCAGTGTCAACAACAACTCCTCTGATATTGATTGTTAGATCATTGCCATAGCACACTTGTCTGCCTTGTCATTGATGACACCCTTTGGATCCTTGGGGTCTACCGCTTCCCACACGTTATATGTCTGCAAATATACTTTCATTTTCATAGCCTAGGCGGTGTAGTTGGTCTTTGTTAGCATTGGGTAGCTGAGTCCTATTTTAGCTTCTTTTCCTTTGCTTGAATCTGCCATTGTTATATTTCGGTAATGTATTGCTTTAGGTATTTGTAGGGCTCTGATACCATATGAGAGAACCAAACTGATATGCTAAGAGTCAGAGTAATGATTTTATATAAAATTACAACTAGGATATCTGCTAGTCTTTGGAAGAATTACAATGAATATATAAATATGCAACCAACGTCTATTACTCCTAAAGATCAGAGCATACTCTTGATTTGTCTCCATGATATCCTAACTGCCTATTACTACTATAACGTAATCGTTGATTTATTCATTCAGATATAAAATAAAGCAATTAAATAAAACATGTTTAGAATTAATCCCAACATCCCTCACTCTATATACTTATGCTTTTAAACATAATCACAATACTTAAATTAAAAATTCTTATTCTATTTTCTTCACTGCGACGAAAGCACGAAATCACGAAATCACGAAACAAGGCCATGTGACACTTCTCTTATGTGCGTGTATGATGTCATTGTGGTGTGGTGGTAAGTGTTCATCGTCGAGATCCCCGGCGGCAGCATCAAATGATGGCTCTGGTTTTCTCTACTACAATCCGTAGGGATTATATGTTAAAATCCATAACCATTATCGAAAGATTTTATATCGTGTAATTTCCATGTCCCTTTGTAACGACCGAGAATTTTGCGTCATAATTAAGAAAGTAAAGTATGTGTTATGTGATGAGATTATGTGATTAAGCGATGATTATTTATCTTATCTGTATGCTAGAGTTAAGGAGCGTGGATAAAAACGTTCTAATTTAAAGAGTCAGCTTAGAAGTCGAGCTGTGATGTCGGGCCGTCAGGTAGAACGGAACCCGCCCTAATATGGAATTAAATAATATAAAATGTGAATTATATGTGAAGTGAATGAATAAAGTATTTTGTCTTAAGAGACGTGTTAATTGGCAAAGATAATGAGAAGCGTAATCGAAATGCTGAGCGTTGTTTTATTTTAGTAAAAAGATGGACAAGTAAGAATGAAAAAGGATTTAGAAATTTACCAAAGTGCCCTTGTTTTTGAGTGCTATATAACCTCACTCCCTTCCTTTCTTTCTTCTTCTTGCTCCCGTGACATCACTTCTCTCTTCTCTCTTTTCTCTCCTTCTCTCACTCGAACCCTCTCACTCTCTCTCTCGGCTTTCTTCAATCTCTCTCAGTATACCTCTCTTTTCTTTGATCAAACACATCAATCATTCCCAAATATTCTTGTTAAACACATATTTGTAGGTAAAAGTGTGCGCATGTGTGTATACCCACTTGCATGTCGATGTGTGTGTGTGTTGTGGGTGCTCGGTGTGTGTGTTCACCCGAGAACCACATGGTTCTTGCTATTTGTTGTTGATGTCATCTTGCTAAGCTTGATTCCTTGTAAACAAATGATAGAGAAGATGTGCATGTTAGTTCTTTTTGTGTAATTGATGGAATCGGGGGCTCATGGTTGGACACCCTCGAATGAGGGCACCACCGAGATGCCACCGCCACCGGTGATGAACTCCGGTAAACCGGTGGTGAGCTATGATGTTAAAAAAACTGAGCTCTAAAACCTTAAGATCAATTCTTTATGTTTGCATGTGGTGTTTTGATTGAAAAAGGCCGAATGGCCATTATAATTTTAAAAGAAATCAAGTTGATTATGGTTAATTGCATGAATTAATGATTTGATGTTAAGAAATAGGATGATTTGTGATTCAAGGAGTAAGAATATCAAGTTGCATATCTTGTTTTTGAAAAAGGCCGAATGGACTTAATCTTTAAAGTTGTTTGATTGAGTAAACTTGTTTAAAGTAATAATGGATTGTTATTAGCTTGAAAAAGAAATGAAATTATTGATGCATGCTAAGTTAGGTTCGAATTTTTATGTTAATAAGAAAGGGAATTGATTTTTGTGAGATAATCTTGGTAAACGCTAAGTATGAATAGCCTAAAAGTGATTGCATGTTAATTTTAAAAAGGATCAAGATGTGCATGTCAATGATTTGTCCTTGAGATGTGAATTTGAGTTATTGCCGAATGAAATTGAATTAAAATAGATTAATTTGATGAATGAATGGATGTATGTTGTAATTTAGATAAAAATCAATTGTGTTAATGAACTTAGTTGGCTTACGTGATAAAGATAAAGTGTTTGATATCGTGCTAAGTTGAAATTGAATTACATGTGAGCATGTATGTATGTTTTGGTTCGAATGGTTGTTGATTAAGAAAATGGTGCTAGTTTAAATGTGGAATCATGTTAGAACTAAAGTTGTATGGTGTAATTTTTGAGAAATTTGATTGTATATGTATGATTATGGTTCGGATTTCTATGATTAAAAGAAAAGAGAGTGGTTCTTTAAAGGTTGTTAAATGAGATACGTGTTTATATGAATTAAAGTGAGTATTTGATTGATTTTATGGTGGTATTTGCAATTAGGCCGAATAGGCCATATGAACTTAAGGTCAAAACTTGGTTTTTGATAATCAAATATGAAATGATTGGATGCGTATATGTGAATATCTATGGATTGTTTAGTTGATTGTGTTATGTGGGTCGAATTTAAGGAATAAAAGAAAAGGGAATGAAGTCGATTGATATAAGTGATAGTATGCACGTAAATGTTTGGTTGTAAATGGGTCTAGTACTCGTAAAAGAGTCGTGTTAGTGTGATTTGAGAAATAGCCTAGGTCAAGCGAGTACGCTTCGATTGCTAGGAATATAAGGATATAAAAACTATGAGAAAGGATTGTGCTATGTGCTATGTGCTGTGTGCTTATTTGTATAAGCTATATTCATATGCTCGAGTCAAAGATATAATCGAGTTATCGTATAGAGTGATCGTTCCGGGAACGAGAGTTGGGAATCTAATTAAGATTTTTGGTTTTTATTGTTGATTCGGAGCGTGAGGGCATTCGGGCTAGGAAAGGGAAAAGTATACTAGGTGGCAATAGTTCAACCCTCAGGAAAGCAATTTCAGGCAAGTAACTCTGATTACTTGTGTAAATGATTATAAAGGAAATGTTGTTCATACCATGTAGAGTATTGAACTGTTAAAGTATGAAACCCTTGCTTTATGAAACCCTAATATTGATTTGAAGTACCCTTGTTCTTGATAACCTGTTATTGATAATCCTATTGATTTCACCCTTTGATAATCTGCCTTTCTGTTCCAGTTTCCTATAATGCCATGAATCATATTGAACCTTTAATTATCTTGGATAACTCTGTTAATGATACCCTGTTTCTCTTGATCGCCCTAATGATCCCTAAGTTATTACCGATCCTTCAAATTTAGTACCTTATTATCTTTGATGCAGAATCCTTGGGAATTGTTCCTTGCGTATCTTTGATTCACTCCGAACTTTGTTTCTTTAAAATCTGAATTAAGAATGAGTTTCGACTTGAAAGAGTCCGAATGATTTCAAATGCTTGGTAATGATAAAATGGATTTTAGAAAACCTATTTGTTTTTCCAACTCAAGGTTTTCCAAATGAATTCCTGATGGATTGGATTGAGACGTAAGAGGCTAGTGGGACTAGTCCAGTCATGGTAAGAGACTAGTGGGACTAGTCCAATTTATGGCTGAAATTATGCCGAATGGTACCTTAAAGACCGGAATGGAGGTCGATATGGGCTGATCACCCGTATATAATGAAATGGAAAGTTAAGTGATCCAATCATGGGTTCTAAATGATTATTTAAAAAGGGAACTGAAACTTTTATTCAGTAAATTGATTTCTGGAAATGAAAATGTTTTATACTGCTTTGAAAAGAGCTGATTATGTTATTGTGGAGCTTAAGGCTCAGAACCCTGATTCCTGAAATTGTTGATCATATGAATGATTCTATATCTTGAAATACTGTTGCTTTCCTCTACCGAAAGATCTATTTTGATCCTATAATGATTTGTGTTGAATGTCGGCTTTCATCCTGTTTCGAGCCTTGTTTCTTGAAAGCCCAACTATTCTTCGGATACCTTTCCTTATCTCAAAGAAAATAAAAATGAATATATGGAAATCTGCCACCTAGATTAGCTAAAATAGAATGCCCTAGTTTGTTCAAAGTATATTGAGAATTGTTATTGTAGAACTGCTATTTAGTTACTTGCTGAGTTTTATACTCATTATTTTATCTTAATCTAACCATGGCAGTTAAGCAAGAAGATGGCCAGGCTTAGGCGTACTGCTCGTAAGAGCGTACCTGGTGGTGCCTATCGTGTTGAGTGCTTCCAGTTGCCAGAGCAGGTAGTACAGGTTATGAGTGAGCTCGCGCCTAGAAAGTGGTGTTTAAAGATACAATGGGTTATCTGTCGGTTCCCAGCCGGAATCGATATTGATTATTTAATAATATTTTGGGTTTGTAAGTTATATTCTGTGATTGGTAGTTGTAATCTTGTCTCATACTTTATCCTGTTGATCCTGTTAGGAGTTAATCGGGGTTTATGCATATTTTATTATTAGAATCGAGGTGTGTTAGTCCTCATTTCCTAACCCCGAGATTGAAGGCGTCACAAGTTGGTATCAGAGCTACAGGATCTAGTCCTTGAGACAAGTTAGGTTTTAAAAAGGGGTATTTTGGGAATATATCTATATCGCGAGAGAGTTCGACTCATGTAGAGTTGAGTTAGACTATTAGGTATAGTCTAAGGAAAGTGTTTGATTGGTAAAGCAGAAACTAGAGTTAGGGTGTGAGTTAGCTGGAAGCTTTATTTGACCCTAACATTGTTTCTTGGTTGCTGTTTTATGTTTTCTCTCAGGATCCTAGTAGTGGTAGTGACTCAGACTCAGAGATTAGCTTGACTGGTACCCCTGTGGACCCTATTCCACTCTCTCCAGAGAAGCCTGTATATGTTAGTTCAGACCCAGAGGAGGACCCTTCTGAGAGTAGTGAGATCCCCATGCAGATTTCACCCTTGAGGCCTGATTCAGAGACCCCTGCCCCTGAGCCAGAGTCGGAAATGCCTAAGACTGTTCCTGTCAGTGTTGGTGGCAAGTTAGCCCAGGACCGAGACTTTGTGCACTCCCGCATTCTTGAGTTAGGAGCTTTGGTGGATAGACTAGCCAGGGAGTCTAGGCAGAGTGCTTCTGTTATGGATGATGAGTGGCGAGTTCGAGTGAAGATGGTGGAGCAGGTTGCCAGGAAGAGATTGGATGAGGGACCATCCACTAGTGATGCTGATGCTGAGGCCCGGAGGCTGCATAAGATCATTCGCTGGATGTTGGTTGTGTTGAAGAGATCCTAGATGATTAGACGGGACTGTTGGTTGAGCCCGTAGATTGTTGTTGTTTTTTTCAGCATCGATAGGCTTTGGGATACTTGGTCAGATGTCGGGATCCCTTTTTCATTTATCTTGTTGTATTTCAGATCAGTGCAGTAGTAGTAATAGTTGGAAATTAGGGGTAGATAGGGGGATATTTTCCAGTTTTTCCTCTGTTTAACCCTGCTATTTATTGTACCTTGTTTCAGAACCTTAAAATCCAGAATATTTCCTATGTAACCTCTGATTAAATAAATCTATTATCTTATTTTCCTTTGTGCACCTTGATTATTTCATGAACTGTTCTCTATGCCATGTTTTAAATACAACCATGTTTTTGTACAACCATATCTAAAGATCGTAAAACCCTATTCCGTGCCATGATAAAACAACACTGATATGAGAATTATGTAGTAATAGGATTGCATGTGAAAATTGGGTAAAACTTAAAACCCACAAAAAAGATTTCATAAAAATTGTTGTTATTTGTATGCCATGCTATCGTATTGCTAAATAATTGCTCAATCAGGTTTGTAAGAAATGGCCAACTCACCAGATCACCAAGAAGAAGAAATTCCCACCCAAGACCCAGAAATAAACCCAGAAACCACTTTGATGAGCAGACTTGCTCAGTTTTTGCAACAACCTGTGGCCCCAAAAGTTGGAAATTTCAAGCACTTTCAATCTGTTCACCCTCCAGAGTTCTTAGGTTTGCCAGATCCGATTAAAGCACAGTCGTGGTTGAGAGAGATGGAAAAAGCCTTTGTGCTAGCCGAAGTTAAGGACGATAAGAAAGCTCAGTACGCAAGTTATTATTTGAGGGATAAAGCAAGTTTCTGGTGGGAGTCTTCTAAGGCGTTGTTGGAAGGCAAAGACTTATCTTGGGAGAAGTTCACTGAGATGTTTTTGGAAAAATATTTTCCAAGTTATATGCAAGATCAGTTGGAGATGAAATTTTTGGATCTTAGACAGGAGGAAATGTCGGCAGCAGAATATGAGGTGAAGTTTTCGGAGTTAGCAAGGTTCATGCCAGAATACGTGAATACTGAAGCAAAGAAGGCTAAGAGGTTCCAGCAGGGACTTAAGCCGTGGATTAGGAGTCAAATAGCAATGTTGGAGATCAAGAACTATGCTGCTTTGGTTCAGAAGGCAATGATAGTGGAAGGTGAACGAGAAGCTGCTCGAAGAGAAAATGAAGGAAGAAAGAGGAAGTTTGAAAGCTCTGAGCAAGAGCAAGGAAGTTCAAAGTTCAGAGGAAAGTTTGGAAAGAATGGTGGAGGTCAGAACAAAAAGTTTCAGAAGTTTAGACCCGGGAATGGAGCTCAGAAGAACCGTTTCCAGAAAGCTGGACAACCGGGAAAGGATAGCAGGCCCCAGATGCAAGAATGCAGGAACTGTGGAAAGAGACACCCGGGGAGGTGTAATAAGCTGGATATAACATGTTTTAAGTGCAACCAGAAGGGGCATTATTCTTCGGAATGTTCAAATGAAATAAGGAAGCCCGATTTGGCTTGTTTCAAGTGTGGCAAGGTAGGCCATATGGCTAGAAATTGCAAGGAGCCTGTGCAGAAGGCTAATGTTCTCAGAATTGCTGGACCGCCGTCTCTCCCAGCACCATCAGCTCAACCCAGAGCTAGGACCTTTAACATGTCAATGAAAGATGCGGTGCAAGATGTGGATGTGGTAGCAGGTATGCTTGTTATAAACTCAGTAGAAGTAAAAGTTTTGATGGATTCTGGAGCAACCAGATCTTTTATTTCTGAAAGCATTCTTGATAAGTTAAATTGTGTTGCGTACCCTCTAGAGCCTAATTTGATTATAGAGGTAGCCAATCAAGAGAAAGTTCTTGTTAATAAGTTTTGTCCTGGCTGTGATGTGTCTATAGAAGGTCGTCACTTTTCTGCTGACTTAATTCCTTTTAAATTAGGAGAATTTGAGGTTATTCTAGGAATGGATTGGTTGTCAAACCACGAGGCGCAAATAGAGTGTAAAAGTAAGAAAGTGAAGTTAAAAACCAAGGATGGTGAGGAAGTGATATTTAAAGGAAGGAGGCAAGAAAAGAAATTTCTATCGGTTATTGAGGCGAGAAGATTAATACGTCAAGGATGCGAAGTTTATTTGGCTCATGTCGTGGACTTGGAGAAAGAATCTGTAAGGATCGACGATATTCCGGTAGTAAGAGATTTTCCGGACGTGTTTCCTGATGAATTGCCTGGACTACCTCCAGATAGATAGATCGAGTTTACGATTGAATTGGCTCCTGGTACGGAACCAGTGTCGAAAGCTCCCTATCGCATGGCGCCGGTTGAAATGAAGGAATTGGCAGCCCAGTTGCAAGAATTGTTGGACAAAGGAGTAATCCGACCGAGTGTATCCCCGTGGGGCGCACCGGTATTGTTTGTAAAGAAGAAGGATGGAAGTATGCGATTATGTATCGATTACCGTGAACTGAATAAGTTGACAATCAAGAATAAGTACCCTCTACCGCGGATCGATGACTTGTTTGACCAATTGAAAGAAGCTTCGTGTTTCTCAAAGATTGATTTAAGATCTGGGTATCATCAATTATAGATCAAAGCGGAAGATATACCCAAGACAGCGTTCCGAACGAGATACGAACACTATGAGTTTTTGGTGATGGCATTTGGCTTGACGAATGCGCCAGCTGTATTTATGGATCTTATGAACAGAGTGTTCAAGCAGTATTTGGACAAGTTCGTGATTGTGTTTATTGACGATATACTGATTTATTCCAAAACGGAGGAAGACCATAAGGAGCATTTGAGGATTTCCTTGGAAATTCTGCGAAAAGAGAAGCTGTATGCAAAGTTTTCAAAGTGTGAATTTTGGCTAAAAGAAGTGCAATTTCTTGGTCATGTAGTTAATAAAGAAGGAATTAAAGTGGATCCAGCCAAGGTAGAAGCTGTAATGAATTGGGAAATACCCAAGACTCCGACGGAAGTCAGAAGTTTTTTGGGATTAGCAGGATACTATAGAAGATTTGTGCAAGATTTCTCAAAGATTGCCGTTCCATTGACAAAATTGACGAGAAAGAATGAGAAGTTCGTCTGGACAGAAAAGTGCGAGGAAAGTTTTCAAGAGTTAAAGAAGAGATTGATAACCGCCCCTGTGTTGGTATTACCAGATGATAAAGGTGAATTTATGATATTCAGTGATGCTTCCTATAAAGGACTTGGATGCGTGTTAATGCAATACGGGAAGGTAATAACATACGCGTCAAGGTAACTCAAACCGCATGAGCAAAAGTATCCAACGCACGATTTGGAATTGGCAGCAATTGTATTTGCCCTTAAGATTTGGAGGCATTATTTGTACGGGGAAAAATGCGAGATTTATACGGACCATAAGAGCTTAAAGTATATCTTTACTCAGAAAGAACTGAATATGCGACAAAGAAGGTGGTTGGAATCAATCAAAGATTATGATTGTGCGATAAACTATCATCCTGGAAAGGCAAATGTGGTAGCTGACGCTTTAAGTCGAAAGGAAAAGTTGAATATGTTAACATCATCAGAAGAATTAATCAAGGACTTTGAAAAGATGGAAATAGTGGTGCAGACTTTAGAATGTGGAGGTGAAGCCATTTATGCAATACGGTTTCAACCTGAAATTTTGGAAAAGATTAGATGTTGTCAAGAGCAAGTGATGAATCGCGAAAGGAATACGTTGACGGGAGAAGAAATTAAAGCTCAAAAGGATGGAAAAGGGATATACCGTGTTAACTCACGTATTTAGATACCTGATGTTGTGGAACTAAAGCACGAGATTTTGCAAGAAATGCATAACTCGAGATTTTCAATTCACCCTGGGAGTACAAAGATGTACCAGGATTTGAAAGAAATTTTTTGGTGGCCAAACATGAAAAAGGAAATTGCGGAATGGATAAGCAAATGTTACACGTGCCAAAGAGTTAAAGCGGAACATCAAAGGCCAAGTGGATTGCTTCAGCCACTGGACATACCTGAATGGAAATGGGAACATATCGCAATGGATTTCGTGGTAGGATTACCTAAAACCAAGTCTAATCATGATGCGATTTGGGTGGTAATTGATCGATTGACAAAGTCAGCACATTTCTTGCCAATAAACGAAAGGTTTTCATTAGAGAAGCTGGTCAAATTGTATCTGGATGAAATCGTGATGCGTCACGGAGTTCCTGTATCTATCGTGTCTGATAGAGATCCAAGGTGTAATTCGAGATTTTGGCGACAATTCCATGATCATTTGGGAACGAAATTGAAAATGAGTACGGCATATCATCCGCAGACAGACGGACAAAGTGAAAGGACAATTCAGACAATTGAGGATATGTTGCGAACCTGCGTAATAGATTTCAAAGGAAATTGGGACGATCATTTGCCCTTAGTTGAGTTTTCCTACAACAACAGTTATCATGCAAGTATTGGCATGCCGCCTTATGAAGCGTTGTATGGAAGAAAGTGTAGATCCCCTACTTATTGGGACGAAGTTGGTGAGCGCAAGTTAATTGGCCCCGAGCTAGTGCAGCAAACGAAGGAAAAAGTTGAAATGATACGAAAGAGATTAATTGCAGCTCAAGACCGACAGGCAAAGTACACGAATCGAGAGCGGAAAGATGTGCAATTTGAAACTGGAGACAAAGTCTTGTTGAAGATATCTCCATGGAAAGGTTTAACTCGATTTGGAAAGAAAGGAAAGCTAAGTCCAAGGTACATTGGACCATTTGAAGTATTGCGACAAGTTGGGAAAGTAGCGTATGAATTAGCGCTACCGCCGTAAATGCAACATCTGCACAATGTATTTCATGTATCTCTCCTGAAGAAGTATAATGCTGATGCGAGCCATGTGATCGAGTTGGAACCAGTAGAAATCCAACCAGATTTGTCCTATGTGGAACAACCAGTACGAATTTTGGATCGAAAAGAAAGGACGCTTAGAAATAAAGTTGTACCTCTAGTTAGAGTGTTGTGGAGAAATCCACTAGTCGAGGAATCGACTTGGGAATTAGAAAGCGATATGAAAGAAAAGTATCCCCATCTGTTTGCTTAGATTAGATTCTGGGGACAGAATCCTTTTAAGGAGGGTAGATTGTAACGACCGAGAATTTTGCGTCATAATTAAGAAAGTAAAGTATGTGTTATGTGATGAGATTATGTGATTAAGCGATGATTATTTGTCTTATCTGTCTTATCTGTATGCTAGAGTTAAGGAGTGTGGATAAAAACGTTCCAATTTAAAGAGTCAGCTTAGAAGTCGAGCTGTGGTGTCGGGCCGTCAGGTAGAACGGAACCCGCCCTAATATGGAATTAAATAATATAAAATGTGAATTATATGTGAAGTGAATGAATAAAGTATTTCGTCTTAAGAGACGTGTTAATTGGCAAAAATAATGAGAAGCGTAATCGAAACGCTGAGCGTCGGGCCGTCAGGCTGAACGTGACCCGGTACGCGTAAAAGAGGATAAAGATTTAAGAGTGATATATTTTATAATCAGACCTGAGTCGTTATATGATCGTATATGTGTGATTGCTTTCCTGTGTGCATAACTGTGTGCTCTGTGATATTTTTATAAATTTAAAGGAGTTATTTGATTTAAATAAGGGTTTATTTAACCTTCGTGCATTTTTATAAAATCATCTGAGATGGATAAAAACATGGGATTTGTTCTGTTATCTTCGTAGAGGTCTTAGAGACTTTTTAAAAATAATAAGTGAATTTAATTGTTGATCTTTGCATTTTTAAATCAATTTTATGTGGAAAAGGTATTTATTAAAGCGAGTTTGCGAAATTCATATAAAATCAACCGTTCGCTCAATTTCTTATTATGAGTAATGGATAAAAAGCTAATTTCGAGACCTACGTGTTAAAAATGTCATTTTCAATAATTCTTGACTTCCCGAGAGAGATATATTTTATATTTAGTCTTTGTTTTATTTTAGTAAAAAGATGGACAAGTAAGAATGAAAAAGGAATTAGAAATTTACCAAAGTGCCCTTGTTTTTGAGTGCTATATAACCTCACTCCCTTCCTTTCTTTCTTCTTCTTGCTCCCGTGACATCACTTCTCTCTTCTCTCTTTTCTCTCCTTCTCTCACTCGAACCCTCTCACTCTCTCTCTCGGCTTTCTTCAATCTCTCTCGGTATACCTCTCTTTTCTTTGATCAAACACATCAATCATTCCCAAATCTTCTTGTTAAACACATATTTATAGGTAAAAGTGTGTGCATGTGTGTATACCCACTTGCATGTCGATGTGTGTGTGTGTTGTGGGTGCTCGGTGTGTGTGTTCACCCGAGAACCACATGGTTCTTGCTATTTGTTGTTGATGTCATCTTGCTAAGCTTGATTCCTTGTAAACAAATGATAGAGAAGATGTGCATGTTAGTTCTTTTTGTGTAATTGATGGAATCGGGGGCTCATGGTTGGACACCCTCGAATGAGGGCACCACCGAGATGCCACCGCCACCGGTGATGAACTCTGGTGAACCGGTGGTGAGCTATGATGTTAAAAAAACTGAGCTCTAGAACCTTAAGATCAATTCTTTATGTTTGCATGTGGTGTTTTAATTGAAAAAGGCCGAATGACCATTATAATTTTAAAAGAAATCAAGTTGATTATGGTAAATTGCATGAATTAATGATTTGATGTTAAGAAATATGATGATTTGTGATTCAAGGAGTAAGAATATCAAGTTGCATGTCTTATTTTTGAAAAAGGCCGAATGGACTTAATCTTTAAAGTTGTTTGATTGAGTAAACTTGTTTAAAGTAATAATGGATTGTTATTAGCTTGAAAAAGAAATGAAATTATTGATGCATGCTAAGTTAGGTTCGAATTTTTATGTTAATAAGAAAGGGAATTGATTTTTGTGAGATAATCTTGGTAAACGCTAAGTATGAATAGCCTAAAAGTGATTGCATGTTAATTTTAAAAAGGATCAAGATATGCATGTCAATGATTTGTCCTTGAGATGTGAATTTGAGTTATTGCCGAATGAAATTGAGTTAAAATAGATTAATTTGATGAATGAATGGATGTATGTTGTAATTTAGATTAAAATCAATTGTGTTAAGGAACTTAGTTGGCTTACGTGATAAAGATAAAGTGTTTGATATCGTGCTAAGTTGAAATTGAATTGCATGTGAGCATGTATGTATGTTTTGGTTCGAATGGTTGTTGATCAAGAAAATGGTGCTAGTTTAAATGTGGAATCATGTTAGAACTAAAGTTGTATGGTGTAATTTTTGAGAAATTTGATTGTATATGTATGATTATGGTTCGGATTTCTATGATTAAAAGAAAGGAGAGTGGTTCTTTAAAGGTTGTTAAATGAGATACGTGTTTATGTGAATTAAAGTGAGTATTTGATTGATTTTATGGTGGTATTTGCAATTAGGCCGAATAGGCCATATGAACTTAAGGTCAAAACTTGGTTTTTGATAATCAAATATGAAATGATTGGATGCGTATATGTGAATATCTATGGATTGTTTAGTTGATTGTGTTATGTGGGTCAAATTTAAGGAATAAAAGAAAAGGGAATGAAGTCGATTGATATAAGTGATAGTATGCACGTAAATGTTTGGTTGTAAATGGGTCTAGTACTCGTAAAAGAGTCGTGTTAGTGTGATTTGAGAAATAGCCTAGGTCAAGCGAGTACGCTTTGATTGCTAGGAATATAAGGATATAAAAACTATGAGAAAGGATTGTGCTATGTGCTATGTGCTTATTTGTATAAGCTATATTCGTATGCTCGAGTCAAAGATATAATCGAGTTATCGTATAGAGTGATCGTTCCGGGAACGAGAGTTGGGAATCTAATTAAGATTTTTGGTTTTTATTGTAGATTCGGAGCGTGAGGGCATTCGGGCTAGGAAAGGGAAAAGTATACTAGGTGGCAGTAGTTCAACCCTCAGGAAAGCAATTTCAGGCAAGTAACTCTGATTACTTGTGTAAATGATTATAAAGGAAATGTTGTTCATACCATGTAGAGTATTGAACTGTTAAAGTATGAAACCCTTGCTTTATGAAACCCTGATATTGATTTGAAGTACCCTTGTTCTTGATAACCTGTTATTGATAATCCTATTGATTTCACCCTTTGATAATCTGCCTTTCTGTTCCAGTTTCCTATAATGCCATGAATCATATTGAACCTTTAATTATCTTGGATAACTCTGTTAATGATACCCTGTTTCTCTTGATCGCCCTAATGATCCCTAAGTTATTACCGATCCTTCAAATTTAGTACCTTATTATCTTTGATGCAGAATCCTTGGGAATTGTTCCTTGCGTATCTTTGATTCACTCCCTGAACTTTGTTTCTTTAAAATCTGAATTAAGAATGAGTTTCGACTTGAAAGAGTCCGAATGATTTCAAATGCTTGGTAATGATAAAATGGATTTTAGAAAACCTATTTGTTTTTCCAACTCAAGGTTTTCCAAATGAATTCCTGATGGATTGGATTGAGACGTAAGAGGCTAGTGGGACTAGTCCAGTCATGGTAAGAGGCTAGTGGGACTAGTCCAATTTATGGCTGAAATTATGCCGAATGGTACCTTAAAGACCGGAATGGAGGTCGATACGGGCTGATCACCCGTATATAATGAAATGGAAAGATAAGTGATCCAATCATGGGTTCTAAATGATTATTTAAAAAGGGAACTGAAACTTTTATTCAGTAAATTGATTTCTGGAAATGAAAATGTTTTATACTGCTTTGAAAAGAGCTGATTATGTTATTGTGGAGCTTAAGGCTCAGAACCCTGATTCCTGAAATTGTTGATCATATGAATGATTCTATATCTTGAAATACTGTTGCTTTCCTCTACCGAAAGATCTATTTTGATCCTATAATGATTTGTGTTGAATATCGGCTTTCATCTGGTTTCGAGCCTTGTTTCTTGAAAGCCCAACTATTCTTCGGATACCTTTCCTTATCTCAAAGAAAACAAAAATGAATCTATGGAAATCTGCCACCTAGATTAGCTAAAATAGAATGCTCTAGTTTTTTCAAAGCATATTGAGAATTGTTATTGTAGAACTGCTATTTAGTTACTTGCTGAGTTTTATACTCATTGTTTTGTCTTAATCTAACCATGGCAGTTAAGCAAGAAGATGGCCAGACTTAGGCGCACTGCTCGTAAGAGCGTACCTGGTGGTCCCTATCGTATTGAGGGCTTCCAGTTGCCAGAGCAGGTAGTACAGGTTATGAGTGAGCTCGCGCCTAGAAAGTGGTGTTTAAAGATACAATGGGTTATCTGTCGGTTCCCAGCCGGAATCGATATTGATTATTTAATAATATTTTGGGTTTGTAAGTTATATTATGTGATTGGTAGTTGTAATCTTGTCTCATACTTTATCCTGTTGATCCTGTTAGGAGTTAATCGGGGTTTATGCATATTTTATTATTAGAATCGAGGTGTGTGTGTCCTCATTTCCTAACCCCGAGATTGAGGGTGTCACACCCTTTCTCTAAGTCTGTGTTGGTGTTTTTTTATGTGGGTATTTTTGTATATGGTCCTCTTATCCGAGTCTCCTCTTTGTGTTTATCCTCTCCCCCTTTTGCTGGAGAAGCTGTCACATTTTCTCACTATATTGCCACCTTGCAAAGTTATTATATAATAATATCTTGGATGAGTCGAAACAAAAATTCGAGGTTGTAGACTTTGCAGAATTTCAAGGATGATCAGTTGTTTTCTTCTTGACACGTGTCCAACATCTTTCTACCATATTAATGCTGGAGGTGAAGACTGCAGGTGTGGCTAGAGCTGGTCAAACGAGCGGTTTGGCTCGGCCCGTTCGTAATTCGGCTCGTCAAAATTCGTATAATTCGGCTCGTAAACGAACGAATAATTATTCGGCTCAAACTGTCTACTCTAACGAACCGAACACGAATAGCATTTGAGGAAACCGGAACCGGCCCGGAACCGGCTCGGCCCGAACCGGATAATTCGTAACCGAACAAAAAATCTGAAAGCAGGTGAACCGCGAATAATTCATTCGGCCCGCGAATTATTCGTTCATCTGAATACAACAGGCTCGCGAATTATTCGTTCGTTCGTTCGTTCGGCCCATGTATTTGTAGAATTTGTTAGATTTTGTATTTTATTTAACATGTAAACACGGTTTATTCTGTTTTTCTAAAGAGGAGTCCTCTCGAATCAATTGTAACATTTTTTATAATTAATAAAATTTATAGAGGTACTGTCCTCTTTTCCTTCTGTAACATACTAATTTATTTTTCAAAAACTAACTTTTTAAAAATACGATTAAAAATAAAATTTTACTAATATAATAATATAATGTTAATCGATGATAATCTTTTTTAATATAGGAAAATGTAAATAAAAAACAGAAAACCAAAAAAAATAAAATAAAAACAGCAATTCACCGAAACATAAATGCAAAAATGTAGATGACTGTACAAATAAAAAGCAAAACATAAAAAAATGTTGTACATTGTACAATTAAAAAACAAAACATATAATAATTTACTACACTGTACACCAGTCAGCACTCAGTAGTACAGGAGCTCACAGAACACAAACACAACTCTATTCGTTATTCGCCTATTCATTCATTATTCGCCTGTTCATTCGTTTATTCGTCAGAACGCCAAATTCGTTTTATTCGCGAGCCGTTCACGGTTACATTTTCTGTCTAACCGGTCCGGCACGGCACGCACAAATATACGTACCGTCCACGAGTTACCTGAGTAGTGAACCGGCCCGCCAGGAATTCGGCCCTCACGGATTTGTCACCAAGATGAAGCCTCTGACAGGGGAGTTGTATAGGCGTAGGCCAAAGCTTAGTAAGTCATCACAAGTGTAGATACAACTTTGACATATGTACAAGATTAAATTTCAGTTTCTCTCCCCCCTCTCTCTCAAAATAAGGCTCAGCAAAAAATCTAAACAAAACCTATAGTTTTCTCCCTCTCTCCCCTCTCTCTTCAAAAAATAACATAAACAAAAAATTAAATCACTTGACGTAATTAGCTTAAAAAATAATTTAACAAAAGCCACAAGAAAATAAAAATAGAAAGAGTTAAAAGAAACGACTACATAGTAAAAAGATGATGAAAAAGGTACCATTGGTGCTAGTATTTATTTGACTTGTAGTTATGTATAATGAAGAAGAGGGAGGAAGAGCATACCACAACCATCATCTTCAGCGAAACTAAAAGCCATTAATAGAAAAAATAAATATAGGGTTAATTGCACTTTGCACCCTACTCCTACGTTCCAAAAATAAATTTGTACAAGAACTTTGAGAAATTCAGTTTGCACCCTTATACTTCAACATTGTGATTCATTATGCACCTCTTTTTAGAATTTTATTGAATTGGGTAGGGGTAAAATCAGAAATTCAACAATATACTTAATCAAAATAAAATTTAATTTGTTCAAATATTTTTAAAAATTGTATATTATTTTATATCAACTGTAAAATAATAAATTTTTAATTTTCAAATAATACTATTACTTTTACATTCTATTTTCAATTTTTTAATATCAATTTCAAAAAATTTATTACTCTACTTAATTAAATTTAAATTATATAATCAAAATTAATTGTTAAAATATTTTTTGTAGAATTACAAAATACTAGCATTAATAATATAAAAGATATCAAAACTGAAATTACTATTATCATTTAAAAAATTAAAAACTTACAATATTTTATCAAAATTCAATTTTTAACATTATTTTAAAAGATATGAAATTAATTTATTTAATATTTTTGCTGAATTTCCGGTTTTGCCCCTACCCAATTCAACAAAATTCTGAAAAGGGGTGCATAATGAATCTCAAAGTTGAAGTATAAGGGTGCAAACTGAATTTTCCCAAGTTTTGGTACAAATTTTTTTTTAAAATATAATAGTATGATGCAAAATGCAATTAACTCATAAATATATGTAGCTTAACTTTGAATATTGAGCGCAAAACCTATGCCCTCCTTTTATAGAGTTCAGTGGGAAGCACTATTAGTTTTGTCGATTAGAATCACTTCAGCCTTTTTAATTTGACTCAAAACAATAATTTTATTACTTTCTTACAGCCATATTTCTTACTTCTCTTCTCTTACTATGTATTAAATCAGGAAATAAAGATAATATGGCATTTTTGACATTATAGTTTTAACCGTACAAGTTAAAATATTACAAAAATGCCACTTATTCAGAAATGATGCTAAAATAAAAGAATTTTTTTTATTATTTGAAATTGAACCATTGACCTCCTCCCACACATTTTATGCATTTATTATTATGCTATGTTAAATCTTGAGTATATTTATAAATCTTATTAGATAAATCACATATCTTATTCATTTTTTTAATTTATGATTAAAATAATATTAAAATATTATAATATACAACTATATTTTTTCTCTTCGTATATAAGTTTAACTTAAATAATATTATTAGATAAAAAATATCAAAATATCATTTATTCTATATTCGTTTTTAGTAAAATAAAATATTGATCTATATTATTTATATAACTGTATTTTTAGTTTTCATATATAACTATATCTCTATTATTTTAATTACTTCTACGACTATATTATTAAATATTAGAAGTCAACTAAGACAAGTTTACAACTAGTTTATTGCTAACTCTTTTGGACTGACATGTGGTGGATTGTTGGGTCTGGTGTGCATTCAGTTGTGACTTGGATGTTTTAAATGGTTTCAGAGCTCTTCTCCGACATAAAATGCAGAATCACTGCCCAAATTCCTTAAGTGTTTTTGGGGTTCCACGAGGACGTCCACCCTGGTTGTGTAAGTGTGTTTGTAGGCTCGAAGAGAAATCCAAATACTTTGATTTGTAGTTTTTTTTTTTGCAATATATAGTTAATTTTTTACTTTTAATTCCATCTTCCATCCGTAAGAAAAAAATAATGCAAATAATGAACCACTACATTTATTGAAATTTACATAACTTTGCATAATTTTTTCATGTACCTTTATATATAATAAGCGTAAAGTACTTCTTATCCAAAACTTTAATCATATACCGCCAAAACAATCTTAATCGTTGATCTTCTATAATTAAACATAAACGATAAGATGTTATCTTATTAGGATAAGAATGTTCTTAATACAATCATAAATAAATAATAATATAATTGACTACTATTTAAACACCAATTGCGATATAATGTTCTAATGCAATTCTAGACAAAATAAGATTAAAAATTTAAAAACATAAATATAAAATTAATTACATTATTCTCTATTATTCAAACATCAAAATTTGATACAATGATATAATAGTAGATTGAATATGATAAGATATCCAGCTATATATAGTTATAATAATTCCACTCCGCATTGGTATATTTCTCCATATTTGCAACAATATTACAATAAACTATCAAAAATAAAAATAACACTCCAACAACATCATAAGTAATAATATATATGTATATTAAAAAATTATAAAATTAAATTTTGATTTTTTTTTAATAAAATTTTAAAAATCCGTGCATCGCACGGACTATAAGTTAGTATTATTAAATAATTTAACTCGACAAAAACACTAAATTGTCAAAAAATTTCTTAGTGGGATATGCACCTTCTAAAATGTAATTTATAATAATATAGATGTCATATATTTATTTCAAATTTTATAAAAGAATAAATATAGTTCTTTTTCTACTACAACAGTATATAAGGTCAAAATAATATTGAACACAAGTATTGTACTTATATTTTAAAATAAAATATATTATCTCTCATTTATCTATACTATACTATTTATTATAAGCGAAACATGATTTCGTTTGTTCGATTGGTTAACACATTACTAAAAAGTATGCTAACATCTTTCAAAATAAAGTTTAAACAAATATAATTTTATTAAAAAAAACCTGTGAAGTATCTAATATAATTATAAACTCTATAAATTCTTATCCAACTTAATATCTAATTACACTCAACTTCCCTTTTACCTCTTTTGCAAGAAATCAAACACTTTCGAACATAATTTTAGTAATATAAATTATAATATAACAATATAATTAGTAAATTAAGAAAAAAAAGTAAAAAAATAATATTAATCAATCTATCTATATTATACTGTTGAGTTAATTGCACTTTATAACCTCTACCTTTCATTTAAAATCAAAACAGTATACCTATTTTGCAAAATACTGTTTGCAACCCTTAACTTTCAATATCAACTACAACATGCATCACTTGCGGTTGTAAATTTGAAATTGAGATATAATATTAATAACTAAAATTTTAAATTAATTAAAATATTTATTTTAATACATTTTTGACATAAAAAAAATTATAGTTATTTTCTATTAGTAATACTCTAAATTAATCATAATGCTAAATACTTAAAATATATTAATTAAGCAAAATATATGTTTATATATATAATCATAAAGTTTCTAAATATATCTATATTTTAAAATTTTAAAAATTATACTGATTAATAAAATAATTGACATTAATATTATTTTTATAATTTGAACTAAATTTTAGTTTAATTTTAAAAAATTTAAAATTATTATTTAAATATTTTGCTAAATTTCAATTTTACCCTCCACAATATAAATATTTTTAACAAAATGGTTAAAAAGATGCATATTGTATTTGATGTCTAAAGTTAGGGGTTGCAAACTGTATTTATGAAAGTAAGTATATAGTTTTGTTATTCAATGAAAGGTAGGGGTTGCAAAATGCAATTAACTCTATACTATTATAAGCGAAACCTGATTTTATTTGGTTGATTGGTTAACAATTTCCAAAAAAACAGGCCAACGCTTAACATATTTCATTAAAAAATAAAAATAAAAGTCTACGCTAGCTGATTCAATATATGCCTCTCCCTCTCAGCAAAAATACTTTTCGTTTATCTTGCGTACTAAATATATATATAATTAATTTAAAAAATGCCATATAGACAAGTTATACATCCATTAGTCCTTCGATCCAGCTACACTGAACCATAGAATGAGAAAGTTTCACTTGATAGCAACTTGCAAGTCATTCTCATTGAATCTCTTGATAATGTGATTTACAATAACATTATCAACCGTGAGACAGTTAATCAAATCTGCGAAAAGATAGAGATCTTGTGCGATATTACTGAACAGGTGAGATTAAACTAGAGAAGTCGTCACAGGACTCGCTACTAAAAACCTACTACATTGGCCATTTATATCAAAAACATAGTTGGATCGCAAAATTAATAAATAAATTAGAAAAAAATAAGATTAAATAGTTTATATTAAAATTAATATCATAAATTTCAAAAACTTATTTATTTTATTTCAAAATTTAACTTTTATAATAAAAAATAAATATAATAATAATATGATAATAAATATTAAGATTTAGAATATTGTTCATATTGAACATAACGATTCTCATATATTTATTTTAAAATTTAATAATACCATCACATATCAACGCTATAATATTAAAATCGAAAGATATTAAAAATGTGACATGGCTACTCTTATTTTAATATTTACACCATAAATTCTTTATTTTATGACTAAAATTTTAGTGTACAAAACCTATATTCAAATTTCTTTTTACTTCGAAAACATCCATTTTTTAGTTATCGGTGTTTATTAAACATAAGGAATCCTATTTCAACATAAAAATCCTATTTCATGTTGGCCTATGTAAGACCGTAAGAGAATGCAAGTTTTGTGTTTTTTTCAATTTCATATATTTTTAATTTAATTTTTAAATATAATATTTATGTTCATCTGATGTGTATTAACTATTAAGAATTAATTGATCGATTAAGAGATTATTTGGCCTACGACTCAGAGAGAATTATAATTTGAATTAATTTTAGAAAATTTCCTAAAAGGTATCCTAACATCTTCCAAAATAATGTTTAAACAAATATAATTTTATTAAAAAAATAAATCAAGTGTCTAATATAATTACAAACTATATGAATTTTTATCCAACTTAATATCTAATTGCACTCAACTTCTTTTTTACCTCTTTTGAAGGAAACCAAACACTTTCAAAAATAATTTTAGTAATTCAAATTATAATATAACAATATAATTAATAAATCAATAAAAAAATATAATAATAAAAAAATTATTTTAAAAAATAATATTAATCTATGTGTTAGGTCACACACACTGTAGAGGGGGGGGTGAATACAGTGTATAGCACAATCAAATCGAACTTTAATAACTCAAGTAATAGAAAACAAACTTTATTCAAAACAATAAACTCTGTTACAGTATGGAACTGTTCTCTCTCAGTGATGAATAAATATCACGAGAGCTGCTAGGGTTACAATGAATAATCTTCTTGATAACGATAACACTTATAGTGTAAACCCCATGTCCGTGTTTATATACTACACAGTTACAAGATAATCACTAATTGATATGGAATATAATTCTGCTTCCTAAAATATATCAATCAGATATCTTTTCTTCCAAGTATTCTATTCTTCATAGAATTCCTTCTTCATGCATATCTCTTCTTATGTTTGTCTCGATCTTCTCTTCCTGTGAATCAGCTGCCTTCCTTATCTGAACGTTTCCTTTAAGTCCTGATATTATCTTCTGATAAATATCTTCTGAACCTTAAGTACTGACGACTTAAGTTCTGACTTCAGTATAAGTGCTGATTTCAGTTAAGTACTGATTTGTCCTGTTTAAGTAAGATCTGTAAACTAAACATATATCACATTAGTCATGACATTATCAAATATATCAAACAATATCCCCCAACTTTTAAATTAGCATAATATACAAGTTTAACAGATATTTGATGATGTCAAAAACATTAAGTACAAATGCATGAGAATTTGACTAGATAACTACAACTTACAGTCCTTAAAGCTTTACCAATCTTTAACTTTTGATAACAACTTCAGTCTGTATTCATATCAGAATTTGAGCAGTTGTAGATCTTGACTTGGCTTCATCTTCTGATCTCTCTGATGTCAAGAGTTGTTCTGAGATAGTTCTTCAACAAACATCTCTCAGCATATCTGAGTTATCAATCATCCTCCTTTTAGCATCTTTAAGTTCTGCAGAATCTTCACCAGTTTGAAAGATTGTAGCCCTGAGATCATTAATTTTAGCTTTCTTTATGTCCTGATCCATTCTGATCAAATATGCCTTGTCAGACTCAAGATTGAATTCCATAGCCCTATAACCCAGAAATGTAGTTATAATCTTAGCAGAGTTGGGCTTCATCTCAACAATATCACCCTTGTGATCTCTGTACTTTGGAAGATATGTGCTGTCAGACTTAACAGAATAAAGCCTTTTCTGTTTCTGAATTTGACTCTTCAAAAAGTTTGCAGCACTTTCTGTTATTTTGTCATTCACTTGAAGTAAAAATAATACATCCAGTTCTTCAAAATACTTCAGTGGAATGACATTTTCCCTTATATGATAAACCCTACCATCTGTCATGAAGTACAACAAGATGTGTTCTTTCAAGTAGGTATGGTAAACCATCTGTACATATTCTGGTTGATTCAATCTCTCAAGAGTTGCTCCAATACCTGGTTCACTTAAGGAAGTTGGATCATTAGTTGTGTTCTGTACTCTTCTTTCATCAGCACTTCCCAATCCAATTTTATCTCTTGCTTCCTTTCCAGTAACCAATCTTGATTCAAAACCACTTGCAGCAGTCTTCAAAGGTTGAGTCTGTTTGGCTTTAGTGAATCCTGGTAGGAGTATCTTTGAAGGTTTAACATGAGCAATGTTAGAGGTTTCCTTTGATTTATCTTCTGATATCAAGTTAACTTGAGCTATGTCAGAGGTTACTTGCTTCTTTGAGATATCAGAACTAACTATCTCTTGACTCTGAACAACTTGAGCCATGTCAGAGGTTGTCTTAGAAACTTTTCTTGAAGTCAGAGCAAGATCAGCATCTTCATCAGTAATTTCTTCATTCACAGGAGGCACATAAACCTTGATAGGTTCACCAACTTTCTCTTTGCCCTTGGACCTTGGATCTATCTGCAGTTGTGATTTAGCTTTGGTTGCTTCAGGATTTGTCCTTTCTTTTATCACAATGCCTTTGAGCTTTGGAAGTTTCTTTTTACCAGAAGCTTCAGATTTAGATTTGACTTTTTCTGATTTAAGTCTAGCTTCTTCTTCCATCAGACTCTCCAAGTCCATTCCTGGATTTTCCTTAAGAAATAACTGTCTTGACATTTCTTCATCAAGATCCAAAAGTTCATCAGAACTTATCCTTTTACCAGTAACAGAAGTAATTATTTTTCCAGCATCAGAACTTGTCCTGTGACTTGTAATTCCAACTCCTCTTGATGAGAAATTTCTACCTTGACCATGACCTCCACCCATTCCAAAGCTTCCCTGGTCATCTTTTTCATCATCCTTCCCCTTCAGTGTCTTATCAGTTTTGCATTTGGACTTAATTACTTTCTCCCCCTTTTTGGCATCAGCACGTAACATAAGAGAGACAAGCAATTCCACTGAGGCTTGAATTTCATCGAGTTGAGATTGCTGAGAAGCTTGATTTTTCAAAATATCATCAATCTGAGACTGTTGCTTCGCTTGGTTCTTCTCAATGTAAGCAACTCTGCCAAAGGTAGGTTGGAAGAATTTTTTATTATCAAGTTTCCTAGTCATATCTTGCTTGAGCAATTCTTCCTTAACTTGACGTAACTCTGCATGAGTTGTTGAATGGAGACCTTGCAGATGTCTAGTACTCAATGCAGTGACTCGAAGCTGTGTCTTGAAATCATCATTAATTAACATTTCATCAGCTTTTGCCAAGTGCTCAGCAAGAATCTTTTCAGATGGAACAAAGGTAACTGAGTTTCATTCCTTAGTCCACTCCTGTCCTCGAGGGATTTCATTCCAAGGTACTGGTGCTTCTCCTCGTGCAAACTTCTTGACTAGTTCAGATTTAGAAACAGTTTGTGGAGGTGCATGTCCTGAAGGACCTGCTTCATCAGCATCTGCATTTGGAGCAGCATCACTAGTATCATCAGCATTTGCAACATCAGAACTTACAGAATCAGCATTTTCTGATAAAACAACAGTATGAGAAGCAATCGAGGCTTCAGCATCATCCTCTAAGTGCTGATCTGGTTCCAAGTTCTGATCAACAGCCATATCCTGATGCTCACCTATATTCTGATCATCAACATCTAGATGCAGAGAAGGTGTTGGAGACAATTATGGAGTTTTAGTAGCATCTGGAAAAGGTGTTGTAGATGGATTAATTGATGTTGGAGCTTCTAAGTAAAGTACCTCAGGCACAACCTGGTTCTGAATATCAATTTCAGCACTTGTGCCTGGGTTGACAGGAGAAACAGTCTTATGTACAGGAGACACATATGGTGTGTTGGCCTTTTCTGTAGCAGCTTCATGAGTTGGAGTCAATGGAGAAGCAGTGGCTTCAGCAAATTCTGGTTCTTGTGAGATCAGAGATTCCTGATCTCCTTCCTTAGCTGCTGCTTCCTCATCATCTGAAACTGGCCTTTTAGCTCTCTGTTTCTTGTATCTCTTTGAAGGTGGGGATTCTTTGGGAGGTTCAGCAAAAGTCATTCTTCTAAGCCTTTTGAGAAGCTTAGATCCCCCAATTCCAGAATCCTTCTGAGAAGAAACTTTCTCAGCTTCTTTAACAACGGGTTCTGATGTAGAAACCTGTTCCTCACTATCAGACTCATCTCTCAGAGCAATCCTCCTTCTCTTCTGTGGTGTTTGAGGAACAGTCTTTGTCCTCTTGGGCTTGGAAGATGAAGGCTTCACAGTAGGTGCTGAGGATGTAGGTTGAGCTGTCTGTGAAGTTGTGAGATATGATTTGAGATATGTTCTGAGGGAGGGTTGAGGTATAGATGTGTGAGTGGTATGTTCTGATGGTTGCTGTGGTGTTTGGGATGTAGTGGTGGGTTGGACATCAGGATAAACAGATCTATAGGTTTCAGGATCAGCATTTACCAAGATCTGTTTTACAGACTGAGGAATCTGTAAAGGTCTAACCACCATTTTCTTAAGATCATCATTTTTCAAGTCATTAAAAGCTCGTTTTGTAAGTTTAAAAGGTGGATATAAGTCAGTAGTAGGTTGGGGTTCATCAGCACAACAAAAATTATATATAAGCTGACAGAATCTAGCAAAGTAGACAACATTCCTATCTTCTGTCATCCTATCCCCAATGAAACCTATCACGGCACTTGCAAAATCAAAATGAGTTTGGTTAATAATTGCATACCCGATGTGCTGACTCATTATTGGAATGACATCAAAGTTTGAACACTTATTCCCGAAGGCTTTAGTGATGCAGTCGAAGAAGAAGCTCCATTCCTTTCTGATATTTGCCCGTTTCAACTGTCCAATCTTAGCCAAACTCTTTTCATACCCCAAACTGTCCATTAACTCTTGTAGAGTTGATTCCTACGGTGTTGAAAAAGTACAGTCTTCTGGTAAATGTAAGGCCTTGCGAATTGTACCAGGAGTTACCACATGTTCAGAATCATCCACTTCAAAAACAATACTGGGAGTACCAGTTGCACCACCATTATCAAAATGCCCAGTCCGCCAAAACGTCAGAACTTGTTGGCTTGAAAAGACTGAAGGTTGGGTCAATGCATACCCAATTTCACTGTGTGTAAGAAGATCTTGCACAAATTGCAACTCAGACGGAGCTTCATCATGATCGAGAATTGCAGCATATTTATTTGGAACGAACTTAGCTCCATCAATGATCAAATCCTTAGGTGCCATGAGAAAAATCGAAAATTAAGAGTGCCTGTTAGGTGTTTGATAAAATGTCTGTATGAAAAACCAACGTCAGGAGATGAGAGAGAGTAAAAGCAAAGAAAGAGAGATAAACTGTAAAAGTAAATAAAAGATTGTATAATCTTCTCTCTCTCTTACTTATACTTGGTAAAAAAAATATAACCGCTGGACACCTGTCAGACATGCAGCAATAATGAATAGTTAATGGGCACGAGAAAACAGTAATCATTACTTATCACATGCAGGTTTTCAAGGAAAAATCGTTCCACTTACCTAGTAATCCCATTAATTGAGGTAAGTCAGTTTTAATTCAAAATTTAAACTGTTCCCACTTATTCAATTATTTTCACTGCAAAACCAATATTCTGAAAATAAATTTCAAGTGTGAGAATGACCAAAATAAATCAAGTAAACAAGTACTGATATTTTAAAGTCAGAACTTAATTTAAATCAATGATTAAATGATCATCAGAACATGGATATATCAGGATTTAACAGTGTAGTAAATGTGCAAACATCTCAGAGACAGAATCTTGCAAAAATAAGAAATTTCATTAATATATTAAGAGAATACATTCATGAAATTGAAATTACATCAGAGAATTACAAGACTGTCCTAAGCTTCCAATCCTAACATCAACAGCCTTAGTCCTAGCTCAAGAAGCAGGGCAAGGCTGACGATGAAGAAAAACAGGAAGAAGAAAATAAGTTATTTCTTCTTCCTACTCTCTACAAAAAGAATAGCGAGTCGGATGATTCGCTCTTGCTGGCGGAGAGCTTCCAGCCTTTCCTCCTCCAATCGCTCCAGATGGCGATAGTAGTCCATGTAAAAGAACAGGAGGTGTGTGAGAACCTCCTGGGGAACCGAGTCCCAAATCTCATCAGGAATGACAGTCACGTGCCATTCCTGCTGTCAGGCCTCACAGCTCAGCTCCATATTGAAGGTCTCATAGTTCAAAAACATATTGTAGTTGACCATGTTTGTGTTGGTATGAAGGAAAGGAGAATGAGTATGTGAGAACAGAAATGATGTGTAGGCTGATGTGAAGTGTTGATTTATATAGGCAAGAGAATGCCAGGAGATGCAAGGAAATTTAATACTGACATGTAGAAATAATTCTACCTCGTCTCCCGAGACTGGGAAGAGGAAAAACAGTCATTGGAAGTGTAAAACGAGGTTTAATGCGCACAAGAAACAAGTAAAAATTGTTGTGCATGTACGTGTACCACTATCCCTAATTATATTGACTGTTAATATTCCGCCCAAACATATTCTGATTTAAAATGAGAATGTTTCATATTTTAACCACAAATAAGTCAAGTAAAGGATCAGAATTTAATATCAGAACTTAGACTTATATCAGAACTTAACAGTCATCAGAACATGATTCCTTAACTCAAAAAATGAATGCCTATCTCCGTAATTCTTCACCGAAATTCTGATATCGATTCTTCAGAACTTAATCATCAGAACGTTCAACAGAACCTGTCCTCAGAATTTATGCAATCTGACACATAAACTGTTCATCTACAATAACATGGATCGCCACAGTAATTTTCATCATTCATATGGAGTGTTAGTGTGTGCATTAAGCTAAATATCAGACAAAGAGTAAAGTCTGATTTACTTCAGTACATCTTAAATATAAGGCATAACTAAAACTTTACTTAAAATCTGTCATTATTCTGAAGCCTACTATTGAATGAGTTCATGCATGAGTCCACCTCAACTGTCTTGTGCTAATTTTGTGCATCTTTTTAAATTCCATTTTGCAGTGGCTTCTCAGTGTAAGTGAGTCACGACTGCTTATCAGAATTTATGCTATTATCAGAGTATTTCTCCAGTAATCATAGAGTGTGAAAAGTCACCAAGAAAAATATTTTGCTTTTCTGATGCATATTACTTAATACCAGCAATGCACTTGGGTCGTTCCTTCCACATTTTTACTCTAGATCTCAAAGAAGTACCTGATTTTTATTCCTTGTTTCTTTTTCTTTTTCTTTTGATAAGTGAGGTTTATCAGCACTTAGTACATTCAACAGATTTACTGACATCATAACTTAACAGATGAGAAGCATTATTCTAGTTTTTGACTTAATAATAAAATAGACAAAGTAAACTTAACTAAGCTCAATATCAGAATTTGCTTGTGTCAATAGAGTTCCACATAAATAATTACTTCTAATATGGGATCTCTAGTATATTTAAAGACTACTAGGTCAACATCTAGCACAATTATCCTCATAGGATTGAATAGTCACATAAACAGTCATATCATTATCAGAGTTTAGAATTTCACATCAGACAACAATCAGTACTTAAGCAATTTTCAAGTAAGCACAAAATACACAAGGAAAGCAATATCTGTAAATACTGATCATAAGGTCTGATGCATCAGAACAAAAACTAAGCAGATTTAGAGAAAGAACCTGAAACCATTCCAAGTTCATTTACCAATCTTGTAAAAGTAGCTTCACATAGTGGTTTTGTGAAGATATCTGCTAGTTGTTGATCTGTTGGAACAAAGTGCAATTCCACTGTACCATCATCTACATGTTCCCTTATGAAGTGGTACCTAATGCTGATGTGCTTTATCATTGAGTGTTGAACTGGATTACCTGTCATAGCAATAGCACTTTGATTATCACAGTAAATAGGGATTTTAAAAAATATTAACCCATAATCCAGTAACTGATTCTTCATCCATAGAATCTGTGCACAACAGCTTCATGCAGCAATGTATTCTGCTTCTGCAGTTGATGTGGAGATTGACTTTTGTTTCTTGCTAAACCAAGAAACCAATCTGCCTTCAAGAAATTGGCAGCTTCTACTTGTCCTTTTCTTGTCAATTTTGCAACCTGCAAAATCTGCATCTGAGTAACCTATTAGTTTAAAATCTGATTCTCTGGGATACCACAATCCCAGATCAGCTGTTCCCTTAAGATACTTGAAAATCCTTTTCACAGCTGTTAAGTGAGATTCTCTTGGATCTGCCTGAAATCATGCACAGAGACAGGTAGCATACATGATATCAGGTCTACTAGCAGTTAGATAGAGTATAGAGCCAATCATACCTCTGTAATCAGTAATATCTACTGATTTACCAGTATCCTTATCCAGTTTTATTGCAGTGGCCATGGGAGTGGATGCACTTGAACAATCTTGTATCCCAAATTTCCTCAGCAAATTTCTGGTGTACTTGGTTTGACAAATAAAAGTGCCTTCTTCATTCTTCTTGACTTGAAGGCCCAGAAAATAGCTAAGTTCCCCCATCATACTCATTTGATACCTTGACTGCATCAGTTTGGCAAACTTCTTGCAAAGTCTGTTATTTATAGAACCAAAAATGATATCATCAACATATATCTGAACCAGAAGTAAGTCCTTTCCATGGTTGAGGTAGAACAGTATTTTGTCTATAGTTCCTCTGTTAAATCCACTTTCTAGAAGAAACTGAGCTAAAGTCTCATACCATGCTCTTGGAGCTTGCTTAAGGCCATTGAGTGCTTTATCAAGTCTGTAGACATAATCTGGATATTTGGAATCTACAAAGCCTGGAGGTTGTTCAACATATACTTCCTCCTCCAATTCTCCATTGAGAAAAGCACTTTTCACATCCATTTGAAAGACAGTAAACTTTTTGTGAGCAGCATAAGCCAAAAATATCCTTATGGCTTCCAATCTAGCAACTGGTGCAAATGTTTCATCATAATCAATTCCCTCATGTTGAGAATATCCTTTTGCAACCAGCCTTGCCTTAGTCCTTGTAATTATGCCATCACTATCAATTTTGTTTCTGAATACCCACTTTGTACCAACAACAGATCTATTATTTGGTCTTGGCACTAGGGTCCAGACTTTGTTTCTTTCAAATTTATTTAACTCTTCATACATTGCTTGCACCCAATCAGCATCTTGAAGAGCTTCTTCCACTTTCTTTGGCTCAGTCTGAGAAAGAAAAGAATTGTAAAGACATTCACTTGAAGTAGCTGTTCTAGTTCTGACACCTGCATCAGGATTTCCAATTATCAAATCAGGTGTATGTGATTTAGTCCACTTCCTTGCAGATGGAAGGTTTTCTCTAGAACTGGATGCTCCCCCATGATCCATGCTATCTTCATTAACATTTTCTGATGCTCCCCCTGAAACTATGCTCTCTGTGTTGGATTCTTCAGAATTTAGATTTTCAGAACTATCAGAACTTGGCTTATCAGAACTTGACGAGTCAGAACTTGAAGAGCCAGTTGTCTGTTCTGATGCTTCTTGAGATGTGGTTGTCTCTTCAGTATGCTCCCCCTGCACAGGTGCATTTTCCTTTGGCGTAGTCACCACAGTTTTAATAACATCAGAACTTAATCCATCAGAGTTTGCAGTATCAGAATTTAGACTGTCAGGATTTTCAGTATCAGAATTTAAGTCTTCATTTTCAAATCTCAGCTGCTCATGATCGTTGAAGTCTTCAAGTCCAGTAACCTTCTTATCATCAAAGGAGACATTGATAGATTCCATGACCACTCTTGTTCTCAAGTTATAGACTCTGAAGGCTTTTTTGAAAAGTGGATACCCAACAAAAATTCCTTCATCAGCTTTTAGATCAAATTTGGACAGCTGTTCAGGGTGAGTCTTAAGAACAAAACACTTGCATCCAAACACGTGAAAATACTTCAGATTTGGCTTCTTTTTCTTCACCATCTCATATGGTGTCTTTCCATGCTTGTTAATTAGTGTTGCATTCTGAGTAAAACAAGCAGTCTGCACAGCTTCAACCCAAAAATAGGTTGGAAGCTTTGCTTCATCAAGTATTGTTCGTGCAGCTTCAATAAGAGTTCTATTCTTTCTTTCAACAACTCCATTTTGCTGTGGAGTTCCAGGAGCAGAGAATTCCTGCTTGATTCTGAAAGGCATATGTCATAGCCTACTCGTTTATTCGAGTATTTAACTCAACTCAAATAAGAATGTAATAAGTAAATAGTGGATCAATCATCAGAGAGATCTCACAAAGTAACATCTGTCAAAGATCAAAGAAACATTGTTCATCTGCAGACTTGAAGATTCACTGGAAGAAGTTCAAGAATTTGATCATGCCTCAGTGATGTAAATCAAGATCGTGGATTTAATCAAGTGACAGAGATCTCGTCAAGGTATCAATTTATTACAAGGATTCAATCAGAATATCAAAGTCAAGACATGAAGAAACGTCACGGAAGTTAGTCACTCATGAACCAGACAGTACATCGAGTGTCAGCATTGAAGTGGCGGAATTGATTCATAAGTCTCAGTGACTTTCAGAAGATTGTCAGAAGAATGGATGCTGCTCAGCGTTAGTATTAATTCTCTATTAATTAATTAAGTCATATAATTTAATTAAGAAAATAAATTATATCTGCAAAGATTAATTTATTGATTAATTGAATTAAATTGATTAATTAAGTTAGAATTAATATTAAGGATTTACAGAATTTTAATTGATTAAAATCTGTTTTAATTCTAAAAAGACAACTGATTGTACTAGTATGACAATCGGTATGACAATTGATAGTCATACCGAAAGTCATGCTAATTCAGTTGATTGTCTTGATAGAATTATTGTTTAGATTAAAATCACTTATTAATTCAGTAAGACAATTTCATTTGTACTACTATGACAATCGGTATGACAATCAATAGTCATACCGAAAGTCTTGCTAGTTCATTTTAATTGTCTTACTAGCTCTAAAGGATTGTCACACCAGTTCAACATTCTCGGCTGTGGTGATTAAAAACAAGCAGAGACCAATTCATTTACATAACACATACAGAGAGCAATAAAACAGAAGCCAAGAACAAAAAGAGAACAAGCAGCCAAAATATTTCATCTTATCTGCTAATTCAAGTTTTCAATTTTTAGCTTGTAAAGTTAAATCCAATCAACTAGAAATCACTCTCTTGTTCTTGTGTATCAATCTAGCGGATTAAAATCCCTAGAACTTAATCTCAAATCGCTTTTAGCATTTGATCTTTTAATTACAAAAATAGAAAAAGTTCATGTCGAATTTATTCTAGATTTGTAATAATTGATTTGAGATTAATCCCTTGTAACCGATACCGTAGTTGTAACACCTTTCAAGTTTAATAAAAGTTTTATTTAACTTGAATTTTGTTTCACAATTTTATTCCGCATTTTATTCGACGAAACGGTATTGTTTGCATTCAACCCCCCCTTCTACAAACAAATTGGGACCTAACAATTGGTATCAGAGCCTTCTGATTAACGTACAAATCAAGATCCTAGACTTTTGTGTTTCTTTCACTTCTTGAATTTTTTATTCACTCAAAAAATTCATAATGACTACACAAAAAGTTGGAACCGTTAAAATTCCACTTTTCGATAAAGAAAATTATGTTATGTGGAAGAAGAAGATGCTACTGTTTTTACAGGTTGCTAACCCCAAATATTTGCAAGTGTTGAAGAAGGGTCCAAAAATTCCTATGGTTATGGAACCAGAGGTAATAGAAAATGATGTGGTGATCACCAAAGCGAGAACTTATGTGAAGGATCCTGAGGACTTCTCTCCTGCTGAAATAGAAGAAGCTTCCCTGGATGCTAGCCTTCAATTAATCTTAGTAGATTCCCTTAATCCCCTGATGAATAGACATGTGATGAATTGTAAAGATTCCAAACATATCTGGGAAACTATTGAGATTATTAATGAAGGCACAGAGGAAGTTAGGGAGAACAAACTAGAAATCCTAACCTCTGAATATGAATATTTCAAATCAAATCCAGGAGAAGGAATCACTGAAGTGTTTGAGAGGTACAATATATTGATCAACAACCTGAATATTAATGGTAAATACTATTCCATCAGGGAGGTCAACAAAAAGTTCCTTTTAACACTGCCAACTCATCTCGAACATAGAATCACTGCCATAAGAGAAGCAAGAGATCTGAGTGAGATTTCTTTGGAAAGGCTCTATGGTGTGTTAAAGACTTATGAGTTGGAGCAGATTCAGCTGAAGGAAGTTTACGGGAAAGGAAGAGTGGTCAGCACGTCTACTGCTCTAGTAGCTGATGAACAACAACAACAACCACAATATCAACATCAATCTCAACAGTCAGAAAGAATGGTACAGTCTTCCAAGGTTGAAGATAATGTGATAGTAGCAGAATTTGATTCTCCTACTACAAATCAATCAGGAGATGATTATTATTCCTTGGAAGAACGGGAGCAATTGGAGGATGAGTCAATGGCCCTGATTGTCAAGAGATTCTCAAATGTCAGATTCAAAAGGAATCCCAAGTTCAAGTACAAGTCCAACTACAACAGATTCCAGAAAGGTGGATCTTCATCCTCTAACACCAGCAGTGGTGGGTATAAAACAGGGATGGTTGATCGAAGCACCATTCGATGCTTCAACTGTAATGAGTTGGGACACTTTACCACAGAATGCAGGAAGCCAAAACAAGCTAGGAAGAACTCTTATGATTCTAATCAGAAGAGTAAATCTGAAAGGGCGTACCTGGCAAAGGGAAGAAGCTGGGATGATACTGACAGTGAAGATGAAGAAGTTGGGAATCTTGCTCTCATGGCTAGTGATGCAAGCACCTCATCGTCAAGAAAAGAGGTAAAACTTTCTGATGCTGAAATGGTTTATCATCTAAGAGGTAACTTAGATTGTGCTCGTCGTGATAATGAATTGTTAAATCAACAAATCAAAGACCTTAAGAAAGAGGTCAATGAATTAAGACTTGTGCACATTAATCAAGATAAACTAAAAGAACAAGTATCTTTTCTAGAGAATAGAGTTGACTGTTATAGACAACTCGAAACTATTCTCAAAGACAAGATCACCGGTCTTGAGGCTAAGGTTAAAGCTTACTTTAATTCTTGTTCGAAGTCCAAAGAGTTTTACAATAAGCAAGCTGTTAATCAAACACATGGAATAGGTTATGATTACAATGCTGCTATTGGAAAATTAGGCATAAACTCCCCTCCTCATGTATGTGCTAAAGGCAGGGAAGTACCACATGTGCTTAAGGGTGTTGATGAACCCCTCTATAAAGAATCAATTGCTGAATCATTTGATGAGACCTCTTTTATTATTCAAGAAGAAATCCGTGCTGAAGATAATGCTTATGAGAAAGCTGTCTCCAAGTCAAGTGTGTCAAAAGTTCCAGTCAAGGTTGTGAAAGCAACTGAGACTAACTCAGACACACATGAGTTGGATAGAACAGATGCCATGTCTACCATGCATAAGTTGCCTATTGTTAATCCTTCTCATAAAGCATGTGGTGTTCCTGATTGTATGTCTTGTGCTTTTAATCTGTTGTTTGCTTATTTTAATGGTAAGCATGTTTCTAATGATAAGACTACTCCTCGTCAGCATGTGAATAATAGAAAGCATGATAGGTCTAAGACTGCTAGTCCTCCTAAAGCTAGAAAGGAGACATTTGTGCATAAGCCTAAACATAAATTTGATAAGGCTGTTTTAAAGGTCAAATATTCAGTCATTGAGAATGTTGAGAATAGTGAAATTAAAAATGTTGTTTTGCCTGATAAAGGCCAATTTTACAAGTATGCCGGACCCAGCCAAGCTTGGGTTCCGAAGAAGTTCTAATCCATTTGTATTGCAGGGCATTAAACAGGTACAACCGGTAGTGTGGATTCTTGACAGCGGATCGTCAAGACATATGACCGGAGATAGAGCCCTGCTATCAAATGTGGTTGAGAAAGCTGGCCCAGTGGTTACCTTTGGAGATAACAGCAAAGGTTTAACGGAGGGATATGGCTGTTTGCAAGCTGGAAATGTTATCATTGAAAATGTATATGTTGTGCAAGGACTTGAACACAATCTGCTTAGCATTAGTCAGTTCTGTGACAACGGCTACAATGTTTTATTCGACAAGCTGAAGTGTCAGATTCTGCACAAGAAAAGTGAAAAACCCTCCTTAATGGGAATCCGGAAAGGAAATCTGTTCGTAGCTGACATGAACTCTGGAAGCAATCTTAAAGTCAATTGTTTCTATGCAAAGGCATCGTCAGATGAGAGTTGGCTATGGCACAAGAGACTTTCCCATCTCAATTTCAAAACAATGAATTCTCTTGTCAAAAGAGAATTGGTAAGAGGTTTGCCTCAGCTGGAATTCTCTCCAGAAGGACTATGTGAGGCTTGCCAGAAAGGAAAGTCAAAGAAAGCAAGTCACAAAGGCACTGACACATCTTCCATAACTGGTGTTCTGCAATTATTGCACATGGATTTATTTGGTCCAGTTAATATCCTTTCTATGTCAAAGAAGTGTTACTGTCTTGTGATAGTTGATGACTATTCCAAGTATACGTGGGTTTTATTTCTTCACTCTAAGGATGAAACACCACAAGTTGTGATTGATCATATCAAGATGATTGAGTTAGATTCTAACGTCCCTGTTAGAGCAATAAGGTCAGATAATGGGACAGAATTCAAGAATACACTTCTCAATGGATTCTGTACAGACAAAGGGATTACCAGACAATTTTCAGCTCCTAGAACCCCTCAGCAAAATGGAGTGGTAGAAAGGAAGAATCGTACATTGATTGAAGCTGCAAGAACGATGTTAAATGAATCAGGTCAGGTCTTCCAATGTACTTTTGGGCTGAAGCTGTCAATACTGCATGTTATACTCAGAATCGAACTCTAATCAACAAAGACTTCATGAAAACTCCTTATGAGATTTTGAATGAACAGAAACCTTCTATCAAATACTTTCATGTATTTGGTGCCAGATGCTTCGTGCTTAAGGATGGAGATGATCGTCGTGGTAAGTTCGAGGCAAAGGCATATGAGGGTATTTTTGTTGGATATGGAAGAAGATCATATAGAGTGTATATCATTGATCAACACAAAGTAACTGAAAGTGTCAATGTTACATTTGATGACACTAAACTCCCTAGTATCCAAACTGAAGATCCTTCTGAGAAACTGAAGTTTGATGATACGTCAGATTCAGAATCAGAACATGGTCAAGAACCTGAGGTTGTTGCTGGTGAAGAACCTGTTAATCCTGATGATACTCAAGGTAATAGTGATGGAAACTTTGGCAACAATGGAGATACCACTGCTACTGACAGAGAATCTTCAAGTCAACATGGCAACAACTCAGGGGGAGATGCTGAAGGATCATCTAGTAGGACACAACATCACAATGAATTTCAAGGCGAATCATCAAGATCAAATCTTCCAAGACAGATTGTCTGGAATAAAGCTCACCCTTTTGAGTTGATTATTGGTGATCCAGATGTTGGAGTCAGAACTAGACGTGCTACTCAAAATGAGTGTCTGTTCTCAGGATTTCTTTCTGAGATGGAACCTAAGAAAATTGAAGAAGCACTGTCTGATCCAGATTGGGTGATTGCTATGCAAGATGAACTCAATCAGTTTGAAAGTCAACAAGTCTGGAAACTGGTACCTAGGCCTGTACACAAGAAAGCTGTTGGTACTAGGTGGGTATTCAGGAATAAACTAGATGAAGATGGTGTGGTTACAAGAAACAAGGCAAGACTGGTAGCTAAAGGGTATTCTCAAGCTGAAGGTATTGATTATGATGAAACCTATGCTCCAGTGGCCAGACTTGAGGCCATCAGGATATTTCTGGCATTCGCAGCATTTTCAAACTTTAAAGTTTATCAAATGGATGTCAAGAGCGCCTTTCTGAATGGAAAGCTGGATGAAGAGGTATAAGTAGAGCAACCTCCTGGTTTTGAAGATCCAGATCATTTGGATTTTGTCTTCTTTCTTTTCAAGGCTATCTATGGGCTAAAACAGTCTCCAAGAAAATGGTATGACACTCTCTCTGAATTTCTTATTGAAAATAGCTTTATTAGAGGTGTCATAGACAAAACTCTCTTTTCTAAAAAACATAAGAATGATACTATATTAGTCCAAGTCTATGTGGATGATATAATATTTGGGTCTACTAATGATAATCTCTGTAAGAGATTTGCTAAGTTAATGCACAGCAAGTTTGAAATGAGCATGATGAGAGAGCTGAAGTTCTTTCTTGGATTACAAGTAAATCAAAGGTTAGATGGAACATTTATTTGTCAATCCAAGTATCTCAAAGAACTCCTCAAAAAGTACAATCTAGAGGATTCTGCATCAGCAAGGACTCCATCAACTACAGCTGTCAAGCTTGGACCATGTGAAAACTCCATTAAGGTAGATGTCACAAGCTACAGAGGTATGATTGGCTCGTTACTCTATCTTACTGCAAGTAGACCAGATATTATGTATGCTACATGCTTATGTGCAAGGTTCCAAGCGGATCCTAGAGATATTCATCTCGTTGCTGTTAAACGAATCTTAAGATATCTTAAGGGAACACCAAATCTAGGTATTTGGTACCCTAAAGAATCTGGTTTTAACCTTGTTGGATATACAGATTCAGATTATGCAGGAAGTGTTGTTGATAGGAAAAGCACCTCAGGAAGTTGTCAATTCCTAGGAAGCAGGCTAGTCTCATGGTACAGCAAGAAACAGCAAACAGTTTCCAACTCAACGGCCGAGGCTGAATATATTGCTGCTGGAAGCTGCTGTGCTCAGATCTTGTGGATTAGGAACCAACTACGAGACTATGGCTCTGTATTGAACAAGATTCCTATTTTATGTGACAACACAAGTGCAATAGCCATTACCAACAACCCTGTGCAGCACTCGAGGACAAAGCACATTGACATCAGGTATCATTTTATTAGAGAGCACGTCATGAATGGTACTGTTGAACTATTTTTTGTTCCAACAGAAGAACAAATAGCAGATATTTTCACTAAACCACTTGACGAATCCACATTTACCGGATTAGTTGGTAAATTGGGCATGTTGAATAGTTTTAGTGATTAATTTAGTTAATATCTGGGATCTGTTCTTGAATGAATTTACAAATGAATTTTTCATAAATGAAAAATTTATTTGCAAATTTATTTTATCATTTTATCATATTTCTTGCTTATTTCTATGTAATATATATTATCTTATCTATTGTTATTTTCCCTTCTTGTTAATTTAAAATATCTCAGAATATTGTATTTCCTCTAAAAATATTTTTCTATGAATTTTATTTGCTAAAATTCAAGAGAAATCTATTTTTGGAATAAAAATAATAAATTCTGATATATTGTCTTTGTTTCTGTAAAAATTTTAAGTGTTTATTTCAGTTTTACTATTTTGTAATATAGTTTCAGTACATAAATAGAAGGCTGTTCCTTTTATTTTATTTTGTTTTCTACTGCAATGACAATCGGCAAGACAATTGAATTGTCTTGCTGAAAATCATTTCAGTACTTATATATATATATATACTTATTTTCATATTAATTCTGTGCGAAATCCTTTTATTTCCAGAATGACAATCGGCAAGACAATTGAAATTGTCTTGCTGAAAGTCATTTGCAAATATAATTGTCATTTCAGTGTTTTTCAGTATAGTTTTATACTGGCAAGACAATCGGTATGACTATTGATTGTCTTGCCAGTTATAAACATTATATATATCTATTTTATTTTATTTTGCCTGGTATGACAATCGGTATGACTATCAGATTGTCATACCAGTTATAATTTTAATACTTATTTTATTGTATTTCTTTTCCTTCTTTTGCCTGGTATGACAATCGGTATGACAATCCCGGATTGTCATACCAGCTGTTATATAAAGGCGTTTGGTGTATTGTTTTTAAACCATTTCATCAGTTCAGTTCATTTCAAAAAATCTAACAGTTTTTATCTCTTAATTTTCTCTCTTCTCTCTCTTCGAACCAAACCATCAATCTGAGTATTTCCTTGCTCGAGTTTTTACTCAGCTTACTATTTCATCACTTTGTGATATATACATACAAGTATATATATACAAAGGTGCTGTTGAATTTTTATTAAAAATTTTTTTTATAAAAATCAGTTTGCCCCTTCAAATTCCATTTGTGTTGTTGATTTTGAACTTTTTATTTTTAATTTTAATTTCTGATTTGTGTCTTTTGGCTTATTAAAACTGTGTTTGTGAGTTAAAAAATTCTAACGAGATACATTTCTGTCTAAATTTTTCGATTATAATTAATTTAATTCGAATTATTAAATTAATTTAATTAATTCGAATTTTCTTAATATTATTCTTAAAATTTTGAAAAGCGTGTGTCTTATTATTATTTTAAATGGCTCTCAATTTCCAAATTGTCGCGCATAATTAGGTTGGTTATTTTAATCCGGAAAAATGTGATGTTGAAAAATTTAAGCCTTGGATTAGATTTTTAAATGACCATTCAATTGTTAGCTCTGCTATTAAATCAAATGTGATTTTAAATATCGATCTTCTTAGACTGATTTGCACAACCTCTACTGTGGCCGATGATTCAAAATCTTTTTCATTCACCGTGGCAAACACACAGTATGTAGTTGATGAAACAGTCGTCAATCGTGCGCTAAATTTTCCACTTGACAATTTCTGTAATTTACCCTCTGAAAATGATATCACAAATTTTTTCAATGCTATTCACTATCAGGGGGTGATCAATTTAACCAAACTTTCTAAATCAAATTTGGTGTCTGAATGGGATATTTTCTTCGATACACTTTCCAAAGTGTTTGCCAACTGCACAAAATCCAATTTTCATAACATCACTTCCACTCTGCAGTATGTTGGTCTTGCGGTTGTTTTCAATCAAAGGATCAATTTTGGCAAACTACTTTTTCCCATTCTCTTGAGACATCTAACTTCTGCTTTACGTGATCATTCTACAAATCGTAGGGTATCATGTTACTATGCTCGTTTTCTCATGCTTATAGCAGATCATCTACTCACACCTGAACACAAAGCCCTTTTTGCTAACTCTGCTGTAACTGAACCCCCTCCAGTTAGCAAAAAGATTTACACTCGCCAAGACACAACCTTCAAATTCATGCAAGTTCCAATACTTGTATCTGCTTTCATGGCCAATTATGTTCCCTTACCTATTTTCAATCTTCCCGGCCATGAACAGCAACCTCAACCTCCAGTGGTTCAAGCCACCCAGGCTCTTCCATTACGGGTAGTAATTCCTCACTCTCACTCTCTTCCTACTTCTGTTGACAGACCCCCAGTGGTTGATAGGGCTGACCATGAAGTTGTAGAACCACAGCTTCAATCCCAGGTCATAGAGCCAAACACAGCGTCTCATTCTATCTCAACCTCTCCCCCACTGTCTAAAATGTTACCCAGGAGATTACTAGGAAGTAGTACATTGTTAAATATGAGTGAACCCTCAGCTCTGCCTCCTCCTAAGAAAAGAAGAACATATTCTGAGGCATCTGAAAGCCCATCCTTGTCCTCCCAACAGGACATGGACTTTGAAATGGCCAATAAACAGTTACTAGATTCATTCTCTCAACATGATGAATCTATTGAAATTCGCCATAGGGCCATGGCATCTTGTACTGAGTCAAGCACAATTCCATTACTCACAATGGAACCATACACTTCCCCAGATCATACTCAGGACACACAGCGAGGAGTGCACGTAGAGTCGGTTACAGTGCCTGCCATAGTTACGGCAGAAGAGCAGTCACATGCTTCAGAGGGAAAATCTGACTCTCCGCCATCTTTAATAGAGTCATTTTCTCCCCTCCCAGATCCAACACCTCTGGCTCCCTTATGGGATTCTCCACTCGCAGATTTATCTGGAGAAAGTGGAGGGCAACTCGGTCAATCTATCCCTGAAGCAATTCAGACATCTATTCCAAAAGATTTGATAGTATTGACTGAGGATCGGGACTCGCGAATTCCCATTGCACCACCACTGACCTCTCTTGAAGAGGCTAGGGTGATTTTTAATGCAGGTACACAAGAACAGCAACTGGAAGACTCCTCACGAGCAATTATATTGAGAGAAACACATGCACGTGAGATGAGTGAACCAAACACGAGTGAACTTCAGGTGAGAGCACACACAGACACTGATACTGTAAACCTGTTAGCTCAGATTGCTGCCCTAAAAGAAGAACTTGCTAAAAGCCAAGCTGAAGCTCAAGCATTCAAAGCACAAGTGGTTGAACGGTCTTCTTCTTCCACCTCTGTCAACAATCAGCTTGCAATCATAAGGAATGACATCTCAGATCTAAAGACTACTGTAATACCAAAGCTCAATTCTATTCAGGACACTCCAAATTTATCAGCTGATGACATATCCAACTTCTGCTCTCTACACACAAGAATGACTTCTCTTGAAGACCTCGTTGAGATGAATCATTCACTGGACTCCTCAAGATTTCTAAAGATAGAGACGGGCATGGAACATCTAAATGAAGGGATGAAGCACCTATATTACATGATCAAGAATTCTCATTGCCCTAATGAAGAACAAAGAGCTTATTTTGAAGGACCGTCTGGTGGAGGATCAGGCTCTGGAGGTGATGGAAGTTCCAAAGGAAAGTCAGTAGAGGATCCCTCAACTAAGGGGGAGAAGAAAGGGAGTAGTGCCAAAGGGAAAGAAAAAGATACTTCTGCTGGAGATAAAGGAAAGGCTGATGATGTCTACTACAGTGGAGAACAGGATGACTTCGATATTTTTGACATTCCCACTGAACCAGTTCAGGAAGATAAAGATGGGTTATTTGAAGCTGAAGAAGAAAGTGATTTTGAAGATTGGGAAGAAGAAGATACAGTGGATCCTAGGTTTGAGAAAGAATTTCAGAAAGAGCAGTCAGAGATGCTAAGAAAAGAAGCTGAACTCAAGAAGGTCTCTCAGATCATTGACAGGAGGAAAGACATACAAAGAACAGAAACTCTTCAAAAGCAACGTCTTCATGACATTAAGGCTCAAGAAAGGAGAAGAGATGTCAGACTAAAGATTGGTGAAAAATGGGATGAAGCTAGGAGAGTACTCGATATGCCTCAGCTATGCACTAACAATGATAGGCAATTCTTACATCTTCTTGACAAGCTGGAAATCTCAAATCCTAACAATGACATGTACATGAATGCTATCAAGACTGAAGTCTCAAGGATCACAGCTGCTTTTGATAGATCCCTAAATGAGATGAGCATTTTTGTATATTGTCAGAGTGAAGGATCATTCAAGGTGTCACTTCATCTATTTGAGAATCGTTCGTTGTCAGAGATTTGGGTTCTTTTAAACAAAGTCAAAAGAAGCTCAGAATTGAATGAAGTTCTTCGGGAAAGGCTTAAAGAGTTTGCCAACAGGGCTAGTCCTCAAGTGGTCAACAATCCTCATCAGGTGAGATTCTTTAAGTCTGATTGTCTTCAAATCTGTCAGCTAGATGTACAATCTCTTAAAGACTACTCAGCTAAGCATCTGGTCTGGATGGAACATCATTTGAGAACTGCTGGATATTCATCCATGTTGAAGACTCAAGCTGCTGACTTGATTCAAGCTTATTGTGAAAAGAATGTTAAAAGGTACAATCAACTCAAGAATAAGCTGAAGTCAGTTGGAGTTCAACCAGTCAGACCATCAAGCTTCACTTCAGAAAAGGATCGTGTCTTTGACAAGGAATTGCTTCAAGATTTAGAAGAAGGTGAAGTCAGGAGAGAAGACAACTGAAGTCAATTAGCTCAAAACTCAATGTAATATGATTAGAGCGTTATGAATCAAGATAGTCTAATGTAGTTATATGTTCAGGCTAGAGGAACATCTATCTTGTATTCACTTGTAAATTTCATTTGAAATCTGGAAAATGTTAAATATAATCCAGAACTTTTCTGCTATTTACTTTACCTTACTGTTTATATCTTTTTCTTATTTGTTAGTTGAGTTATCCTCTAGGTATTTGTTGTTATTGTCTAACAAGCAAATAGGGGGAGATTGAAAGGCATATGTCATAGCCTACTCGTTTATTCGAGTATTTAACTCAACTCAAATAAGAATGTAATAAGTAAATAGTGGATCAATCATCAGAGAGATCTCACAAAGTAACATCTGTCAAAGATCAAAGAAACATTGTTCATCTGCAGACTTGAAGATTCACTGGAAGAAGTTCAAGAATTTGATCATGCCTCAGTGATGTAAATCAAGATCGTGGATTTAATCAAGTGACAGAGATCTCGTCAAGGTATCAATTTATTACAAGGATTCAATCAGAATATCAAAGTCAAGACATGAAGAAACGTCACGGAAGTTAGTCACTCATGAACCAGACAGTACATCGAGTGTCAGCATTGAAGTGGCGGAATTGATTCATAAGTCTCAGTGACTTTCAGAAGATTGTCAGAAGAATGGATGCTGCTCAGCGTTAGTATTAATTCTCTATTAATTAATTAAGTCATATAATTTAATTAAGAAAATAAATTATATCTGCAAAGATTAATTTATTGATTAATTGAATTAAATTGATTAATTAAGTTAGAATTAATATTAAGGATTTACAGAATTTTAATTGATTAAAATCTGTTTTAATTCTAAAAAGACAACTGATTGTACTAGTATGACAATCGGTATGACAATTGATAGTCATACCGAAAGTCATGCTAATTCAGTTGATTGTCTTGATAGAATTATTGTTTAGATTAAAATCACTTATTAATTCAGTAAGACAATTTCATTTGTACTACTATGACAATCGGTATGACAATCAATAGTCATACCGAAAGTCTTGCTAGTTCATTTTAATTGTCTTACTAGCTCTAAAGGATTGTCACACCAGTTCAACATTCTCGGCTGTGGTGATTAAAAACAAGCAGAGACCAATTCATTTACATAACACATACAGAGAGCAATAAAACAGAAGCCAAGAACAAAAAGAGAACAAGCAGCCAAAATATTTCATCTTATCTGCTAATTCAAGTTTTCAATTTCTAGCTTGTAAAGTTAAATCCAATCAACTAGAAATCACTCTCTTGTTCTTGTGTATCAATCTAGCGGATTAAAATCCCTAGAACTTAATCTCAAATCGCTTTTAGCATTTGATCTTTTAATTATAAAAATAGAAAAAGTTCATGTCGAATTTATTCTAGATTTGTAATAATTGATTTGAGATTAATCCCTTGTAACCGATACCGTAGTTGTAACACCTTTCAAGTTTAATAAAAGTTTTATTTAACTTGAATTTTGTTTCACAATTTTATTCCGCATTTTATTCGACGAAACGGTATTGTTTGCATTCAACCCCCCCTTCTACAAACAAATTGGGACCTAACAGATTCCATGGTTTTTGCAGAACTCTTCCATTATCAAATTCTTGAACTCAGTACCATTATCACTCCTTATTATTTTCACAGAATCTTTGACCAATTTATCCAGTTGCCTGACATGATCAATCAAGATAGATGCAGTTTCACTTTTTGTGTGCAAGAAATACACCCATGTGTATCTGGTGAACTCATCCACTATGACCATAGCATATTTCTTCTTTGCAATAGACATGACATTTACTGGACCAAATAGATCAACATGTAGTAGGTGATAAGGCTCAAGAATTGATGATTCAGTCTTGCTCTTGAATGAAGATTTCCTTTGTTTGGCCTTCTAACAAGAATCACAAAGGCCATCAGGAGCGAATACTGACTTTGGCAGTCCTCTCACAAGATCTTTCCTGACCAACTCATTTATATTGTTGAAATTTAAATGAGAGAGTTTCTTTTGCCAATTCCAGCTTTCTTCAATTAATGCTCTACTCATCAGACAGATTACAGAACCATCAGTACTTGTTGAAAGCTTGGCTTCATAAATGTTACCACGCCTGTATCCTTGCAGAACAACTTTGCCTGTAGATTTACTTACTACTTCACAGTGTTCTTCAAAGAAATCCACATGATAACCTCTGTCATAGATTTGACTGACACTCAGCAGATTGTGTTTAAGTCTTGAGACCAGAGCTACTTCCTTAATGGTGACATTCCCAAGATTGATATTGCCATATCCCAAAGTTTTTCCAATGTTGCCATCTCCATAAGAAACACTTGGGTCAGTCTTCTCCACAAAGTCTGATAGCAGGGCTTTATTTCCAGTCATATGTCCTGAACATCCACTGTCCAGAACTAGGATGTTTTTCCTGTTGCCCTGCAGTCACAAAGACCACTAACGATTAGTTTTAAGGACCCAGACATGCTTGGATCCTTTAGTCTTATTAAGTCTGTTAACATTTGCAGCGGATTTAGCATCAGAGTTTATGTTAACATTTTTCTTATCAGAATTTACACTATCAGACTTTGAATCAGAACTTACACTAGAAGGAACAATGGTAACTTTCTTTAAAGAAGGTTTTATTTGATAATAATCATAGTACAAACTATGATATTCCTTACAAGTATAAATGGAATGCCATAAACTACCACAATGAAAACAAGGATTTTGTGGCTTATATCTAATAGACTGTCTCTTAACTCCTGACTTTGAAGGTAAGGAGTTTATGTTCTTATTCTTCCTGCAAAAAGAAGCCAGATGGTTAGAACTTCCACAGTTATGACATGTTTTTCTAGGAGCATCATGAACAGGCTTATAATCATTGCTTTTATTCACACCTTCCTTTCCATTCCTATTTTTCCTAGGTGATTTTACCTTGTTTGCATTCTTAACTTCTTTCAGCTTATACTTAAGCTGCTTCTTTGTCATTAAGCCTACGTTTACTTCAGTTATCTTTTCCTGTTTTAGTTTGTCAGAAGTTAATTCCTTCTTAACTTCTGATTTCTCAGTATCAGACTTTACAGCTACAAACTTAACAGGTTTTAACTTTGGCTTTTGTTTAACAACTACAGGCTTAATATCTACAGTTCCTTTATCATTCTTATCCTCTTCATAACCTAAGCCCTCTTTCCAGTTTTCACTACTTAACAAATTCTGAGTTGTTCTGCCAGAGTTAGTCCAAGTCCTGATAATCTCTCTTTCCTTTTCTAACTCAGCTTTTAGAGATTCATTCATTTTAAGCACTTCATCCCTAACATAGAAAGCATCATCTCTATCTTTCTGAGTTTGATGGAACATGACTAACTTTTTTTCTAAATAATCATTCCTCTTTTTGCAAGCAATATTTTCAGAAGTTAATCTTTCACATGTTAAAGTTTGATCTCTATAACTAATGAACATGGTTTTAAGATATCTTCTAAACTCATTAATATCATCAGTATGAAAGGAATAAGTAGTTTGAGGTACCTTTAATTCAGCTGCTTCAGAACTGCTTTCAGCACTTGCCTTATCAACATTTGCCATCAGGGCATAATTCTCCTCACTTTCAGAATCTGAGGTGTCTGTCCAGCTTTTCTTCTTTGTGACAAGAGCCTTGCCTTTGTCATTCTTCACTTTCTTGCAATCAGGAGATATGTGGCCTTTCTCACCACAGTTGTAGCATTTGACATTTGTATAATCTCCTCTGTCAGACTTTCCTCCTCTGCCCTCAGATTTTCTGAAATTCTTCTTATCAGAACTTGCGCCTTTTCTGGAAAACTTCTTTCCCTTCCTGAACTTTCTGTATGCAATCTTTGTGATTCCTTTCACCATAAGAGCACACAGCTTCATCATCTCTTCATCAGCATCCGTCTCAGGCAAGCTTTCAGATTCTGAGTCATCATCACTTTCAGAACTTGATGACTCAGTATCAGACTTTATGAAGAGAGCTTTACCCTTGTCTTTCCTTGAGGTAGTTGCCTCGGGGGATTCTTCTTCAGCCTTAAGAGCAACTGTCCTTGACTTTCCTCCTTTCCTCTTGCTTATTTGTTCCATCTCAAGTTCATGAGTCTTGAGCATTCCATAAATTTCATCAAGAGTTGTTTCATCAAGATTATAGTTATCTCTTATTGTTGTTGCCTTCAAATCCCAGCATTCAGGAAGAGCTAACAGGAATTTAAGGTTTGAATCTTCAAGATCATACTCCTTATCAACCAGTGATAAATCATTCAAGAGTTTGACAAATCTATCATATAAATCAGTCAATGACTCATTAGCCTTTGAGTCAAAGTGTTCATACTCTTGAGTGAGTATTGTCTTCCTGTTCTTCTTAATCGTATCCGTTCCCTGACATCTTGTTTCCAAGGCATCCCATATCTCCTTTGCAGTATTGCAGTTTATTACCCTGTTTGACATTACATTATCAATAGCACTATGCAGTAAGTGTCGTACCTTAGCATCCTTAGCAATTGATGCGATATCTTCAGCAGTGTAATCACTCTTCTCCTTTGGTACAGACTTTGCTGCTTCACCTGCAACTGCAACTGCGAGTTTGGTTGGTTTGTGAGGCCCTTCCTTGATTCTATCAAGATATTCTGGATCTGTGGCTTCCAGAAACATGGTCATCCTCACCTTCCATATGGGATATTCAGATGGTCTCAATATGGGAACTCTAACAGTCTCATATCGGCTTTGAATTTGTGTCTTTGGAGGTTCTTCAGCTTTGGTGGGCTTAGTTAGAGTTTCTACTTCAGACATGATTGTTTTTGGATCTTAAACTGTTTGTGTGTTAACAGATAGGCTCTGATACCACTTGTTAGGTCACACACACACTGTAGAGGGGGTGAATACAGTGTATAACACAATCAAATCGAACTTAATAACAATATGGAACTCTGTTACAGTATGGAACTGTTCTCTCTCAGTGATGAACAAATATCACGAGAGCTGTTAGGGTTACAATGAATAATCTTCTTGATAACGATAACACTTATAGTGTAAACCCTATGTCTGTGTTTATATACTACACAGTTACAAGATAATCACTAATTGATATGGAATATAATTCTGCTTCCTAAAATATATCAATCAGATATCTTTTCTTTCAAGTATTCTATTCTTAATAGAATTCCTTCTTCATGTATATCTCTTCTTATGTTTGTCTCGATCTTCTCTTCCTGTGAATCAGCTGCCTTCCTTATCTGAACGTTTCCTTTAAGTCCTGATATTATCTTCTGATAAATATCTTCTGAACCTTAAGTACTGACGACTTAAGTTCTGACTTCAGTATAAGTGCTGATTTCAGTTAAGTACTGATTTGTCCTGTTTAAGTAAGATCTGTAAACTAAACATAAATCACATTAGTCATGACATTATCAAATATATCTAACACTATGTATCTATATTATACTATTATAAGCAAAACTTGATTTTATTTGCTTGATTGGTTAACAATTTCCAAAAAAATAGGCCAACACTTATCATTTTTGTTAAAAAATAAATGTAAAATTCTACGCTACTGAGTACGCTGACTCAATATATCTCCCTCTCAGCAAAAACACTTTTCGTTTATCTTGCGTACTAAAAATATATATAATTATCAACGGTGGGACAGTTAAAGAAATCTGGGAAAAGATAGAAATCTTTTGGGGAGGTACCGAAGAGGTGAGATCAAACCAGAGAAGTTGTCACTGTCGCTACTAAAAACCTACTTCATTGGCCATTTATATCAAAACATATTTGGATCGCAAAATTAATAAATAAATTTGAAAAAAATAAGATCAAATAATTTATATTAAAATTAATATCATAAATTTCAAAAACTTATTTTTTTATATAATTTACCTTTTATAATAAAAAGTAAATAAAATAATAATAATATGATAATAAATATTAAAATTAAACCATGCATCGCACATGTTATATGTTATTTTAAGTGTAATATGTTATGATTGGTTGTTTGGTTAATACCTTCCTAAAAAATAATTAACACGACTTTCAAAAATATTATTAATATTAAAAATAAGAAAAAACATATATCTTTGACTCTTCTAAAATTAATTCAAATTATAATTCTCTCCGAGTCGGAGACCAAATAATCTCATAATCAATTAATTCTTAATAGTTAATACACATGAGATGAACACATATACTATATTTAAAAATTAAATTAAAAATACATGAAATTGAAAAAAACGCAAAACTTGCATTCTCTTACGGTCTTACATAGGCCAACATGAAATAAGATTGTTGTGTTGAAATAGGATTTCTTATGTTTAAGAAACATTAATAACTAAAAAATGGATGTTTTCGAAGTAAAAAAAAAATTTGAATTTAGGGTTTGTACACTAAAATTTTAGTTATAAAATAAAGAATTTATGGTGTAAATATTAAAAATATGAGTAGACATGTCACATTTTTAATATCTTTCTATTTTACTATTATAGTATTGATATGTGATGGTATTATTAAATTTTAGAATGAATATATGAGAATCGTTATATTCAATATGAACAATATTCTAAATCTTAATATTTTAAATATCCATATTTGAATCCGTCAAAAGTACAATATACAAAATATATGTATCATTAATTACAATAATACATAATTATTATATTATATTCAATTATATTTTATAATTTTTTATTTTTACAAAAAATATTATATAAATAATAATATTATGTTATAATCAGTCTGTGTATCGCACGGGTTATAGGCTAGTATTAATAGTAACCCAATATGGCGTAAGATGGAAATTGAACTTGAGTTTCTTTGGGTTTGTATAACTATAGGCCCTGTCATGTGTCTTCATCACACATAATATGTATGATATGTATGTGTGACATGAATGGATTATTATTTAAAATTTGATTGTTGAAGCTATTTAATTACTGTTAGGTAATGAATAACACACAGAGGAGGGGTGAATGTGTTTTAGTGCTTTTATGCTTTTCTTGATTTATGAATGGTGATGAACAAAGTAAATTAAATCTTGTAGTAAAATGTGTTAAAGCTGAAGTTTAAACATAAAGCAATTATAACACAAATATTTCATAACTCACTTAATTTTATATTAAAATTAAGAATGTCTTGCTACAAAATTTTTAGGCTTTTTGTTAATAAAGAGCTTAGCTTCTTCCTTGAGAGAATACAAGATTTTTCTGATCTAAATTGTTACATCTAACAAAGCATCCAGTGTTTACTTTATAGAACAGTAAACACTGGTCATTACACAGTATGCAACAACATGTACCAAACCCTATTTTTGGATAATCAAATCTTTCTATTTCTGGCTTAGTGTATCTTTGCTAATCTTGAACGCATGTGACTTTGCTCTGTCAGTTAATCTTGGCCATTGATCTTGTACTCTTCAAGCGGCTTTTGTAGACTTGTCAATCCAACTGATTAGATTGTTTGTTGCTTGATAATCTTGAATATTGAACTGGTCTGCACTTTGTACTTTGAATTTTACCTCGAGATCTTCAGTTATACATATAGAGAACTTGACATATCGATAAGTATATTGGATTATCGAGATCTCTAATCACTCTATAGTTGTTTTGACTTGTAGAGGTTTCTGAGTTCTCTATAAGAGAATTTAGCTTATCGAGATCTCTCAGCTTCATGTCTTCGCTTTGACTTATCGATATCTCTGAGTTCTCTAGTGGCAAATAGAATTATCGATATCTCAGAGATCTCTAGTGATATTTTGACTTGTCGATATCTCAGAGATCTCTAGTGATATTTGACTTGTCGATATCTCTAGAGTTCTCTAGTGAAGAAATGACTTGTCGATATATCCAATCTTCATATCTTCAATTTTGGCTTGTCGATATCTCTGAGTTCTCTAGTAGCTTTCCTGACTTCTCGATAAGTCATTCTGGAGTTCTCAAGTGACTTCTCTATAATATTTAATCTGTGACATGTAGAGAATTTGACTTAAAATATTTTTCCCAAAACAGATTTATTCAACTCCAAGCTTCTTCATAATTCTTCTGAGGCACGATCTTCTTGATCTTCTTCCAGATAGAATTCATAGGTTTGATATTGTTTACAGAAAAAGACTCCAGTCTGCCCTTGAATATTTTTACAGACTTAAGAATTACAATATATAATGTAAACATAGATTATCATACAACTTACTTAGGGTTGTCAATTTGAATTAGTCTTGTTAATGTACATGAATGTCTTGCACAACAATCTCCCCCAATTTATGAGAAGATTGCTTAGCACAAATTCATGCATGTTCACAAGACTAATCCCAAGCTAAAAAATCCCAAGCTAAAATGGAAAATAAGACTAACATATAAAAATTGACATAATTACAATCATTCATACATTTAGGTAAAGACTGTTTTTGCTTCTGTTTCTTCTCTAATGAGATCCTTTAAGTACACAAGAATTTCTAGTTCTTCTATTATTGGAGTCCCACCTAGAGCTTCCACAAGCTTGAGTCTGTCTGGATTTGGATGCCATCTAGTATATCAATCCTAAATTTTGTGAATCTGCCATCTTTTACATTCAGAATTTTTCCATCCTTGGAAATTCTACTAATTCCTTTTGCTTTGAGTTATTCTGATCTTTTGATGAACATTTCAATCTCCTCATCATACTTCCTCTTTCTCTCCTCATATTCTGCCTCATTCATTGCTCTTCTTTCCTCCCTTACAATCAACCACTCAGCCAAAACAGATCTCCATGCTCTTGTAGCAGTATCCTTATCTTTTAGCAAACTTATCACTCTCTTGATTGTGTGGGGGAGAGAGAGTCCATTAAGGTACAACCAAGAAATGTGAAGGACCCATCTTCATAGTAGATTCTTACTTGCCTTAGTGTTACAACCCAGACTCTAACTATTTCCTCAGCTAGTTGTTAAAAACAATCTTCAACTGAGATGCACCAATTTAAAGGTAGAAAGTCACTTTGCTTGAAATAATTACAAATGAACCTTTCAGTAACTTTTATTTTTTTCAGCATCCTTAGCCTTCTTAGGTTTCCTCCCAACAGTCTTGTAGTGAATTGTGAGTGAAGGCTTAGCTGAAGGTAAGTTTGTGATTTTATTGAGAGATGTTTGGCTTGAGGTGATTGGAAATTTTAGAAAGGTGTTAGTAGTTTGTTTGTATAGGAATTTTGGCTTAGAGGTTAAAGGTGGTTTGGTGATTGAGTTTGATGGCTTTGAAGGTTGAGCTAGAGCTGTTTGGATTTTAAGGGTTTGTTGTGGTTCTGAGCCATCTTGCCTTTGTTTGCTTCTTCTTTCTTCTCTCCTTTTATTGTCACCATCCTTCTTCTCATCCTCCTTTTTCTCTTCTTGCTTCTTGTCCTTGCTGCCAGTTGCTTTAGAAGATTGACTTGGATTTGAGCCAGAAGGCTTTTGTTTGTCATCCTTCTGCTCATCATCATCATCCTTGTCTTTTCTTAAATTATATTAAGTATTTGGCAACATGGTGTCAGCATTTACAAGATATCTGTCTAAGATTTGTATCATCTCCACATCCTCATGCTTCTTGTTCCTTTTGTACTTTAGATCAGACTGTATAGTTATGATCAACCTCATAATTGATCTGACACAGTGTTTAGGAACAAGGAGATGTTTGCTCTGTTTGGTTGTTGGATAAATGTATACTACTCCTTTGTTTGGTTATAGACAGGCTTCAAAAAAAGCTATTATCTGTGCCATTTTGTGCTCATGGAGAAGTTGAGTGTCTTCTGGAATAACTAGATTCACTCTGTCAATCATTACAGCCAGTTCAAATGCTCTTAAAGTTTGAAGATTTCGAGGAGTCACCTGAAGACACCTGTCCACACCACCATCATTAATGTTCACAACAATCCTTTTCTCCAAGAAGTCATCAATTTTCACAACCACTGCCTTGATGAAGTTGATGCTCTTGGCCAAAGCTTTCTTGTAGGTCACATAATTATTTTGAAGACACATTCTTAGTACTGCAAGAAGTTCACTGTATTCCTGATCTTGATTGGATCCTTCTGCAGCCTTTAGAAGTCTTTCTTTTCCAACATCAACTTGAGAAGAGCTTTGACCAACCTGAATAGGCTCTTTAAACTTTGCTTTAGCATCCCTAGATTGTTGAATCATAGCCTCAATCTCCCCCTTAGTCTTGGTGACAGGCATGAGTAGGGGAGTTGGTAATTCTGGCCTTATTTGTTCAGGTAGAGAGGGCAATGGTATATTGAGCTTCCCCATGATGACCCCCAAAGCAACAGAATTCTGCATTTGGAGATGCTTGTGAGAGTCCACCAGGGCCTGGATATCTGATTGTTGACTTTTTACTAGAGAAGTCAAGGCTTGAACTTGAGTATTGAGAGAGGCATTTGAGGACTGCAAGTCTGAGACTTGTTGTTGAAGAGATTGGATTTGAAGATTTGTAGAGGTTGAGACAGGCTGATGAGAACTTATAGATGTTGAGGAGCCAAAAGTTACTTCCACAGCTTGTTTGATACCATCCATAAGCAATGCAGAAGGCTCATATCTGGTCTGGTGAAGCTGGTCCAACTTGACATGTGTGTCATTTGCGTTGGTGATTTGTTGTTGGACCATTTCATGAAGAGCAATGAAGGATTGTCTCAGATTCTTGACATCTTTTTCCATATTGGTCAAATCTAATATTTTCATTTGGTCAGCAAAGTGTTCAAACTTTGAGGTGATCTTGACCTGGGAAGGTATAATTTTATCCATCTTCTCATTTACCAGCTTCCTGATCTTGTCTTCATGACCAGTCATCTTTACTTCTAGAGCTTTACTAAAAAGGTGAAAAGTCTTAAGCTGAGCTTTGTAAACTTCTGTGACTGCATCATAAACATCTTATGGAGTCAAGGCCTTGGTATTGCTTCCAAGAATAGTGACATATTCATCCCTAAACCTAGCCAAGACTTGATCCATATCCAAAACAAAATCCTTGGATACCCACACATCTACATTTCCATCTTGTTTTGCATCATTTACAATTTTCTCATTCTATTTTTCAACTTGTTCATTGTATGTTAACATAATGGCTTGATAATCTTGATTGCTCATATCTGAAGTAAGTAGATGATGTGAAATGTTTGCTAATCAAGAAATCTGCTCAACAAGAAGATCATCCATAGATGTAGGTTGAGATTCAGATGCTTGCAGCCATTGAGAGAGAAGATATGGTTGTGAGGTTGATGGTTGTTGTGAAGGATCAGAACCACCTGTGACAGAAGTCACAGTTTGACTCACAGTAGGTACTTTGGTTATGATAAGTTGTTGTTCCACACTAGTTGTGGGAACCTCCAATTGAATTTGAGGTTATTTAACTGGGTTACTGTCATGTGCACCAATCTCAAACCCGTGTGTGTCTTGCGCCACACTGTCACCTGAATGTACTATTCTTGCCTCCTCTATGACAGGATCATTGGCAATTGTACTCCTAGAATCTATTGCCAATGTAATTTATGCTAGGATTTTGAGGGGAGTTGTTCCTGAAATAGGAACCTCCAATGGAATTGGAGAGGATTTAGATAGCTCCCCCTCAGGAGTACTACCCTCAAACCTAATAGTCTGTGAGGTCTGATTTGCACATGAAGGTGCATTTGTGACATCCATGGGGTCTTCAGTAAAAACTGATGAATCCTCCATAGTTTTGATGGTGTCATCAAGGTCTACCCCAGCTAGTAGCCTCTCACCATCTGAATTTAGTGTGTGGGTGGTGAACAAGGTTTCTTGAACCAAGTCACTTGATTGGGGCAATACTTGAGAATTTGATTTAAGTATTTCAGTATTGGGAGAAGAAATATTATGAATAAGATTTTGAGATTCAGAATTGAGTGTTGGCAGCTCCCCCTAAATGGATGAGGGAGCCTCAAGGGATGTGCTCTCCTTGTGTGTGCCATTCTTATTTCTCCTACCATACACTTGAATTTGTTTAAGTGTTGGCTGTGCAGACTTACAAGGTGTATTGGGGAGAATGCTCTTTTCAATAGAAACACCATGTTGAGAGGATGTCTCTAGAATCTGTTTATGCCCCATTTTTACAACTGCATCCTTTTGGGAGGATACATATGTGGTTTGAGTGGTTAACTCAGTTTTCTTTGCCTTCTTTGTTTTTCTGACCAAAGCTGACTCCGTTAATGTTTGTTCCTCACCACTCTCATTCATCACTGTAAGTATTATCTCCTTTCTCTTCTTTTTACTCACTTCATCCTTTTGAGAAGATGAAGTGGTTGGTTTCGTAGCTGCTAATGATTTTGAAGGAATGGTCTCAGCTTGGGAAGGCCCCTGTTGGTTTTTCTATATTTGAACTTCTATAGGTTCAGGGACCATAGTTGTACTAGGTTGAACATTTGATCTCATATCAGGCATAGGGTAAGGGTAAGTCTTAAACCTCTCCAACATGAATGGAGTGATTCCCAGACTCACATTTACCTTATTCTTTGTAATAAGTGAGCCAAATATAATTTTGGACACTTGCATACAATTGCCTATTTTAGTATTGTCTATACCATTCAACAAATGTATGTCTGATACCTTATAATTTAAGGTAGACATTATAAATCTAGGGAAGAAAATTTCCTTACCTCAAGCAGAAAGGGGCATTATCAGCCTGGTTGCAAGTTCTTCCAAGATCAATAGCCCAACATTCAAGTATCTGTTGTGGGCTATTGAGAATACCAGCTTCTGCACCAAACTTGAAATGTTGTCATACCCTGTCTTCCTGCATGTGAAGGCCCTCACTATAGAATCAAACATATAGGACCACTCCTTCCTTAGGTTTGTTCTGTTCAAGCTTGCCAAGTTGATTCTTCCACCATAGTTGATGAAGTCCATAAACTCACTTAACTCATCCTGAGTTGGCACCTCTACTAGATTTGCAATTGGAAGACCCAAGACTGCATTGACATCTTGCTCATTGAATTCTAACTGTTGGACTCCAATTGAGCATGTCACCACTAATGACACAGAATTGTCATGCATAACAGTTCTCACCACTGCTGTTATCCAGAATTCATGCAGAACTTCCGGGTATAGGACTGGGTTAGCTGTTAAAGCACCTGCAATATAGGATTCAGAAAAAAATTTCACAAACCCCTTGAAACTGTCAGGGGCTTGGTTAGCATCAGTGAAAGTTATGTAATTGGTACCTTTCTCTAGGATTACAACTCTAAGATTGTTGAGTGCCATAGTTGTTGAGTAAGATTGAATGGGTAAGAAAAATTAGTGAGAAAGAGTTTGAAATGAGAGAGAAATCGGTTTCGAATTGAAAAGGCTAGGTCACTTAGAGTTCTCGAAGGCGTAAGTATATGTGTCGAGATGTCTGGGTATTTATAGTAAAAGCAGATGACTTATCGCGAAGTCAGTAATGGACGTTTGGAATATACTTATCGAGAATTCAATATGAAAATGAATTACATATCGAGAAGTCATTTTAATTTACTCTTTTAGAGAACTAAAAATTAACTTATCGAGATATCAAATAAATGCCCAGTTTATCCAAAATGGACTGAATTATTACCAATTTTTATTTGAATAAATCAAACTAAAAATCAGAATAATTTTTTCAAAAGTATTTTACCAAAATAATTTATTGGATTAAACTATTCAAGTTTGAGTTATCTATAAGTCTAACAATTATATTTTTAGAGAACTCTGTGAATTAACACTATTAGAGAACTTTACAATGACTTATCGATAAGTCATAATAAAGCTTATCGAGAAGTCACTCGAGAAGTTAAAAAATTGACTTATCGATAACTCACTCGAGAAGTCTTAAAATGACTTGTCGATAAGTCAATTAGACTTATCAAGAACTCAGTTCTCTATATACTTTTGATCACTTTGATTCTGTCTTGTGTTTATTTTATATATTGAAGATATAAATTAACATTTTAACAGTTTTCTTAGAATTGAAAAATTCCAAGCTGAATTTTTATTTTTGAATAATAAATATGCAGAGATTTCTGAAATATTTATAATTCATATTTCAGTTAATTTCTAATAAAATCAAATTAATTTTAATTTACGGGAAATTAATATGTTGTAACATATTAGCTGAGTTCTTGCCTTAGGATGAAGAATTTAGCATTCCAATTTCACCTACAAGTCTGGTGAAAGTAGCTTCATCCAACAGTTTAGTAAAAATGTAAGCTATTTTTTTCAGTTGGAATACAAATGAGCTCAATGGTACCATTTGCAGCATGTTCTCTAATAAAATGATACCTTACATCAATGTGTTTTGTCCTAGAGTGATTTACTGGATTAGCCACAATAGATATAGCACTAGTATTGTCACACATAATTGGAATTTTGTGTAACACTAGGCCATAGTCCATTAGCTAATTTCTAATCCAAAGCACTTGAGCACAACAACTTCCAGCAGCTATGTATTTTGCTTCAGATGTGGAAGTTGACACAGATTGTTGTTTCTTACTATGTCAGGATACAAGTCTTTGACCAAGAAACTGACAGCTTCCACCAGTACTCTTTTTGTCCACCCCGCATCCAGTAAAATCTGCATCTGTGTATCCAACAGCTTCAAAACCAGTTCCCTTAGGATACCATAATCCCAAGTTTGGAGTCCCCTTCAAATATCTGAAGATTCTCTTAACAGCCATCAAATGTGATTCTTTTGGATTGGCTTTAAATCTTGCACATAGACATGTTACAAACATGATGTCTGGTCTATTTGCAGTTAAGTAAAGCAGTGATCCAATCATTCTTCTATAGCTTGAAATATCTACTTTTGCCTTTTCTATCTTCATCCAACTTTGTTGCTGTAGACATAGGTGTAGAAGCAGGTGAACAATCAACCATACCAAACTTCTTCTATAAATCTTTCACATACTTAGTTTGGCTGATGAAGATCTCATCACTCCTTTGACTAACTTGAAGTCCAAGAAAATAACTTAATTTCCCCATCATGCTCATTTCATATTCACTCTGCATAAGCTTAGAAAATCTTTGGCAAAGCTTTTCATTTGTAGAACCAAAGAAAATATCATCCACATAGATCTGAACTAGGATCATATCATCACCATGCTTTTTGTAGAAGGGAGTCTTGTTTATGGTACCTCTAGTAAAACCATGTTTAAGTAAGAATTCTGACAATGTACCATACCAAGCTCTAGGTGCCTGCTTTAGTCCATATAGAGCCATGAGTAACTTGTACACAAAATCTGGATATTATGGATCTTCAAAGCCAGGTGGTTGTTGCACATAAACTTCTTCTTCTAACTCACCATTTAGGAAGACACTTTTGACATCCATTTGATACACTTTGAAATTTGAATGTGCAGCAAATGCTAGAAAAATCCTTATTGCTTCAAGTCTTATAACTGGAGCAAAAGTTTCATCATAATCAATTCCTTCTTCTTGTGAGTAGCCTTTTGCAACCAAGCTTGCTTTGTTTCTGATAACTATACCATTTTCATCCATCTTGTTCCTGAACACCTATTTTGTTCCAATTACACTTCTGTTCTTTGGTGCAGGAACTAGCTCCCAAACTTTGTTTCTTTTAAACTGATTAAGCTCTTCTTGCATGGCAGATATCCAATCAGGGTCCATTAGAGCTTCTTCATTTTTCTTGGGCTCTACTTGAGACAGAAAGCATGCATGTAGGTACTCATTAGCAGTTACACTTCTAGTCCTTACACCAGCATTTGGATCACCAATTATTGCATTTGGATTGTGACTTCTATCCCATTTTCTGGTGTAAGTTTGTTGACTGGTGCCTTCATCATTTTCTTCATTATTGGTATAATTTGTAGATCCTTCTTCCATTTCTCCCATGAGTTTGTGCTATCAAAATCTAGTGTTTGAGATGAGCTTCTATTCCCATGATTTTCCTGTTTAGTAGACTCTTCATTCATCATTTATTGTGCATTGACTTCACCTTCTTATCAGAATCACTGTTAATGTTGAGATATTCAAATGCAAGGACTTCAGCTTCATTATCATCAAGGCATTCCAAGCCTGGACACTTGTCATCATCAAAAGTCACATTTGTGCTTTCCATGATTTTTTTTTAATCAATTACATAAACTTTGTAGGCAGTTCTCTCCAATGAATATCCCTGAAAAATTACTTCAACAAACTTTGACTCAAATTTTCCCACATATTCAGAGTTGTCTTTTAAAATGTAACACTTGCTTCCAAACACATGAAGATGCTTTACAGTAGGATTTCTTTTAGACATGATTGAATTAGGTGATTTGCCATGTATCTTTTTAATGAGATATCTGTTTTGAGTGTTGCATGCAGTGTTAACAGCTTCTTCCCAAAAACTAGTTGGCAATTTGGCATCTTGCAGCATTGTCCTTGCAGCTTCTACTAATTTTTTGTTCTTTCTCTCAACTACCCCATTTTATTGAGGTGTTCTAGCAGCAGAGAATTCCTGGACAATGCCTTTTTTTTTGCATAATTCACTCAATATTGCATTTCTGAATTCTGTCTCGTTATCACTTCTCAATCTCTTTACACAGTTTTGATCTTCAGCTTGTTTTTCTATCTTCTTTATGTGCTCAATTATGATGTGTGGAGTTTCATCTTTAGAGTGCATAAATTCTACCCAAGTTTATCTTGAGAAATCATCCACCATCACAAGTGCATATTTATTCCTTGAAATTGATAAGATATTTACTGGCCCAAACAAGTCCATGTGAATAAGTTGCAATGGTGCACTTATGGAATTCACAGTTTTTGACTTGTAACTTGATCTCTTCATTTTTCCTTTCTGACAGGCTTCACAGACTTCAATTTGAGCGAACTCTAATTTTGGCATGTGTCTCACCAACTCTTTCTTGACCAGAGTGTTGATTGTCTTGTAGTTTAGATGTGAGAGTTTCTTATGCCATAACTTGTTCTGCTCCGTGGATTCCTTAGTGTAGAAGCAATAAATCCCATCCTCATTTGTTGAGTTCAAGTCTATAACAAACAAGCTTCCTTTCCTTGCTCCTTTTAGAGCAACTTCATTGGTTTTCTTGCTGATGAAGATGCATTCTTCTTAGTCAAATAGAACTTTAAAACCTTTGTCTGCAAACTGGATGACACTGAGAAGATTTACTTCAAGACCAGCTACCAATGCTACATCATCAATGACAACATTTCCAGAAATAATCTTGCCATATCCCATTATGAATCCTTTATTATTGTCTCCAAAGGTCACCAAAGGGTCAGCCTTCTCCTCAAATTATGATAGCAGGGCCTTATCACCTGTCATATGCCTGGAGTATCCACTGTCTATGATCCATATGACCTTCTTCATTTTACCCTGCACACAATGAGTTTTAAGTGTGTTTAGAAACCCAAGCAGTGTTAGGTACTTTCTTCTTGTTAACTGATTTAGCAGAAGTAGAGTTAGAAGTCTCAGAAAGAATAGTATTCATAGATGTTTGTGCATTCTCCCTTGCAGCTGTAGATCCAGTACTGACTTCTTTAAGATCTATTCTCAGCTTGTGGCAACTCTTCATTACTTTTAGATTACATGTAATGCAGTCAAACTTATCACAAAATGAATAGGGATCATTTGCCTTGGCTTCATTATACCTGCAGGCTCCCTCAACTGGCTTGCTAACCATCTTTTTGCAAAGATAGGTTAGGTGATTCACAGAGCCACACTTTTCACATTTCTTTCTTTGAGCATCTCCAACATAAGCAAAGTTATTGCTTTTGTTTATTCCAATTTTCCCGTTTCTATTTTTCTTCTTTCTTGCATCTTTAGTTTTTATTTCCGTGACAGGTGTCTTAGAATCTTGGTTATCCATGAGCTTCATTTTAACTTCGGTAACATGAGAGCTTTCTTCATTTGTCTTTGCAGCATCTTCATCTGCTAACTCAAGTTTGATTATTAACTCATTCTCACTAAATTTAATTTCTCCAGCCTTGAACACAGGTGACTTAACTTTTCTCACTAAAGTTAATTTCTGCAACTTTCTTTTTGTTGTCCAAGGCCCCATAATCAAATCCAATGGCTATGTTAGCACATGGTTTGTTTTTCTCATGATATAGTCCAACCAACTCAGATGCATTCTTGAAGGACTTTAATTTTACTTCATTTTTCTCTCGCTTCTCCCTTAACACAATTGCAATCTCATTTGCACACTTGAGCTTATTTTTCAAATATGCATTTTCTTGTTTCGCAGCTTCAAGCTCTACCATCAACAATTCAGCTTCTTGTTTCTCATTTTCAAGCTTCTCATTTATCTTTGTCAGTCTACTAACTTCTTCATTAGTAGCAACCATACTTGTATGAATGTGAAACATCTCTGTGCTCATCTTTTCAACAGTTTCCTTATATTGATTCATATTTAAATCAATGGTGGTAAGAGTTGGTACCTGTGTTTTTGATAAGGATGACTTTCCTTGCTCCAAGGCCATTAATATATAATTTCCAACTTCCTCATCTTCATCATTATCAGAATCATCCCAACTCTTACCATCTGCAATATAAGCTTTACTTTGTTATTTCTTTATAAGAGCTTCATACTTTGCTTCCAATTCAAGATAAGCTTTGTCTTTCTTTGCTTTCTTGGGTTTCCTGCATTCTGTAGCAAAATGGCCTAACTCATCACAGTTGAAGCACCTTATCTTTGATCTGTCAACATATCCAGTTTTGTAACCATTTTTGCTATCAGATGTGTGCTTTCCTTTTCCTTTTCAGTTGCTATCTTTGTTGAATGATTGTCCTTTACCCTTGAAGAATCTTGGCTTCTTTACTCTAATATTAGAGAATTTCTTGCCAGGTAGGCCATTGATTGATCTAGCTCATCAAGTTCATCCAAGGTGTAGAACTCATCTTCTTCCAATTCCAGTATGACTTGTTCATGTGAATCATTATTTCTTTGCTCACTTGTTGAGGCAACTGGAGTCTAGAATCTTGGCTCATCGTTAGAGGTCTGACTTTCATTGACAATTAGAGCACTTGAACCATCTACAACATGCCCTTGACCAGCTCTTAATGATTTTCTTTGAATCATTTCTAGCTCATATGTTTTTAAGATTCCATATAGAACTTCCAAAGTTATTCTGCTCAAGTATCTCCCTTCTCTGATTGCTGAGATTTTCTGTTCCAAATGATCAGGGAGAGTGAGCAAAAACTTCAAGCTCACTTCTTCAGTTTCATAATATTTATCATGCAGTTGCAAGTCATTAATCAACTTGTTAAACCTTTCAAACACATCAGTAATGCTTTCCTCTGGTTTAGCCATAAAATCCTCATATTGTGAAATCAGTATCCTTCTTTGATTTGACCTAACTTCCTCAGTTCCTTCATATAATATCTCTATCTTTTCCCAGATCTATTTAGTAGTGTCATAATTGACAATGTTGTTGTACATTACATTGTCTAGTGACTCTATTAAGATCAGATGCAAGCCACTATCTAGGGAAACTTTCTCTTTCTCAGGCTTACTATATTCTGAAGGATCTTTAAGACCATAATGAGCTGAAATGATCATATCTCCATCTGTAGTTTCCTCAACTTTCACCATAGGAGTGAAGAGCCCATCCTTGAGAATCTAGATGTAAAGTGGATTGGCCATCCTGACAAACAATAACATTTTCTTCTTCCATAGAGTGTAGTTAGTCTTATCAAAAGTGGGGATTTTGATGCTACTGATTTTTTGTGTATTCATTCTTCCAAGATCTTGAATCTGTTACTTTCAGATTTTGCTCTTATACCACCTGTTAGGTAATGAATAAAACACCGGGGGGGTGAATATGTTTTAGTGTTTTTATGCTTTTCTTGATTTATGAATGTTGATGAACAATGTAAATTAAATCTTGTGGTGAAATATGTTAAAACTGAAGTTTAAACATAAAGCAATTATAACACAAATCTTTCAAAACTCACTTAATTTTATATTAAAATTAAGAATGTCTTGCTACAAAATTTCTAGGCTCTTTGTTAATATAGAGCTTAGCTTCTTCCTTAAGAGAATACAAGATTTTTCTAATCTAAATTGTTACGTCTAACAAATCATCCAGTGTTTACTTTATAGAACAATAGACACTGGTTATTACACAGCATGCAACAGCATGTACTAAACCCTATTTTTGGATAATCAAATCTTCTATTTCTGGCTTAGTGTATCTTTGCTAATCTTGCACGCCTGTGACTTTGCTCTGTCAGTTAATCTTGGCCATTGATCTTGTACTCTTCAAGCCGCTTTTATAGACTTGTCAATCCAACTGATTAGATTGTTTGTTGCTTTATAATCTTGAATATTGAACTGGTCTGCACTTTGTACTTTGAATTTTACCTTAAAATCTTCAGTTATGCATATAAAGAACTTGACATCTCGATAAGTATATTGGCTTATCGAGATTTCTGATCACTCTATAGTTGTTTTGACTTGTAGAGGTCTCTGAGTTCTCTATAAGAGAATTTATCTTGTCGAGATCTCTCAGCTTCATGTCTTCACTTTGACTTATCGATATCTCTGAGTTCTCTAGTAGAAAATAGTCTTATCGATATCTCAGAGATCTCTAGTGATATTTTGACTTGTCGATATCTCAGAGATCTCTAGTGATATTTTACTTGTCGATATCTCTAGAGTTCTCTAGTGAAGAAATGACTTGTAGATATCTCCAATCTTCATATCTTCAATTTGTCTTGTCGATATCTCTGAGTTCTCTAGTATATTTCCTGACTTCTCGATAATTCATTTTGGAGTTCTCAAGTGACTTCTCTATAATACTTAATATGTGACTTGTAGAGAATTTGACTTAGAATATATGTCCCAAAACAGATTTATTCAACTCCAAGTTTTTTCATAATTCTTCTGAGGCATGATCTTCTTGATCTTCTTCCAGATAGAATTGTTAGGCTTGATACTGTTTACAGAAAAAGACTCCAGTCTACCTTTGAATATTATTACCGACTTAAGAATTACAATACATAATGTAAACATAGATTATCATACAACTTACTTAGGGTTGTCAATTTGACTTAGTCTTGTTAATGTACAGGCATGTTTTGCACAACAATTACTTTTATCATATTTTTCTTTTTACATTTAAAATTTTTGATAGCACATTATTATACTATGAATAAATGACAAATCATATGTAATCCATTTTTACATTTCTAAACTGTTCAAATTAGTGAAATAATATTATTAATTAGTTTCTTAAAGATATATATAACTTTTATATCATGTCATGCTCGTTTGAGTGGAGTTGAATTTTAAAATTTTGTCATTAAGTATATAACAAATATGTGTGTGCGTGTGTCATGTAGTGGATATGTTTGTGATATTTTATTATTTCAACTTATAAAAAAACTAATCAAGATTTTATTTTTACATTTATTATTTCAAATTATATTATATTAATAGTATTATATGATATAATATAGCATAATTATGTGTGATATAAAATTTGCTTAATTTTTCAAAATTAGTGTTATAATAATATTATAATATTGATATAATTTATTCAATTTCATTATTTTTTTAAAAACTTAAATGTATGTTATTTGAATAATGATTATAGAATATATAATGATATAGGGGGAGTTAGTAATTAATGCTAGGATTTGTGAGTTTCGAGATTTAATGGCTATTCTCGCGTTTGGGACTGTCTGTCCTCGCAAGATGCATACATATCTCTATGTTGTAGAGAATCAAGCCAAAAACATAGTTCTAGGTTGAGGGGTGGAGCCTTTTATATAAAGGTGAGTCTAGAGTTATACTTGTGTTGGGAGAAAAGTCTCCTACTTAGATGGTAATTAGAAGTCCTGTAAGGGAAGGAATTCCAGATCCTTCTTTTTATGTCTTTGAGTCCGTTTTGGACACATATCTCTGCTCCAGTCATATTGGGCCCGGTCCGTGAACAGTTCATGTTCGTGGACCTTGACGACCTCCACTGGTGGGCTTTGACCACTTGGGTCGTCTTGAGTCTACAACTAGTTATAAGAACCTAAACAAGTTTAGCCAAAAGACAATAAGGTATTCAAGCTATCGGTTTAAATTATTAAAGTCGTATATCTATTCAATATGTACAAGTATGCCTTATGAGTTATGTTATGACTTTGCCATTAATTTCACACATATAACACTGTTAAGTATCACAATATGTAATGATTCATAATTCATTTCATTATTTTTTGGGTTCAAATATTATTTAGTATAATAAGTATATTTTGATTTTATTTTATCTAAAATAGTTTTTATTAAATTTTTATGATGTGACTGTGAAATACATCTTAGCAATTTTTGTTGATGTTTATGAATGATTATCATATTTATTTACTTAATATATAATTTTAAACCTTTATAATATATGAAAATTTAATAGCAAAATTAAATTGAAGGAGAACATACTAATAAAAACACTAAATCGAAAAAATATATAGTAATGGTAGTCTCTATTGCTAGTCATTTGTACTTTTTCATACGTAAAATCTTACAAAAAATTCAAGAAAAACCTCTACAATTCATTTAAAATGTAAAGGAATAGACATTTTAAAATCGAGAATCGAGAATTTTTATAATCATGACTGAGATATGACATTTAGGAGATAATACATATCAAAAGCCAATGGTGTGTATGTAAGATAATATTGTTGGTTTAATTTACATTTTAAAATAAGAATAAAAGAAGAGAATAAATGTGGGAGTTACATGTTTATGTAATTATTACATTAAATGTGCATTATATGTAATTAGTATTTATTGCGCGGTTAAATTTTTATATGGGGTGGAGAAATGAGATGCTTTGACTCTATATAGAGGGGTATTCTTATCAAGAAAAAGCACTCTAAAAGGATAGCTTGTTCAATTAACTTTCCGGAATCCCGTATAATATTTTTTTCTCTACTAATTCTATTTTGCAGGAATAAATTTTACAACAATGGTATCAGAGCCACACCAGTCGACTTGCTCAGGATGTTATGTTTTTTCGATCTATTTAAAAAATTAAGAATTTGTTTTAAAATTCTTGACGAAAAGATTTGGCCGAAATCTTATATAATCCAGACAATGGATTGAACATGTTCAACTGGTTGAGTTTGAACTAAGAAAATTATTGAAATAAAATTTCTAATCGTTTCCAATGATTAATGAGAAAATACTAAGTGTATTATATGAAAGTTCGATGTATGTAATATTGTCTTATCGATTGACTTAAATTTGCATATTGGTTAGTAGGTTGTAAAGAGGATCATGATAAAGTACTTGAATACTATGTTGTATACCTTGGTTATTAGGCACATATGCCTAAAATGATTGGTTTTTTGTGGTGTAGGTATCAAATTGATACTGATATTGACGATTTAAATTCAACATATTTATTTAATTTAGGTGGAGTTGAAGTTGGGAAAGTAAGTAAAATATAAATGTGTTGAATGTAAAAATGAAAATGTGATGTACATTATTACTAGTCATAAATTTGATAAACCATTTATATCGTTGTTTTTATTGAATTTTGAGATGTCAAGTTCTTGAGATTTTAGATAATATTTTAGCAAATAGCAATGACACATGTAAATTGAATGTAAACGACGGTCACGGAAAGTTCTTTTATTGCAAAGACCCCATATGGGTTATATTCGCTTATTGATTTGATAAGTTGTGATATCCGGAATGTTATTTATACTAATTGCACCGTATAGACCCCGTGAAAAGTGGGAGTCGGTAGATATATTTAAAAATGAAATCAAGTGGTTGATGTGGGTTTAATTTACATTTTAAATTAAGAATAAACGAAGAGAATAAATGTGAAAGTTATATGATTATATAATTATTACATTGAATGTTTATTATATGTAATTAGTATTTATTGGTCGGTTATATTTTAATATGGGTGGAGGAAAAGGATGTTTTACCTATATATAGAAGAGTATTCCTGTCAAGAAAAAGCAATCTAAAAGGATAGCTTGTTCGGTTCTCTTTCCGAAACCCCGTATAATATTTTTTTCTCTACTAATTCTATTTTTATTTTGTAGGAATAAATTTTACAACAAATATGTTTGAGTGTCTGTATATGCATGTTAAAAAAAGGTTTAAATATGGAGTCATGTACCTTGTTTCTTCCAAAAAAAGACAGATAATAATTGATCAATGTTTATAAAAAAATCAGATGTAAAGAAATTACTAATTCTAATATCATCTTTTTAAGACATAGGAATTCTTACTTTTCGCTGACATAATTAACCCCGTCAATGCAGAATTTAGGGTAAATAATGTAAAAATAGATAAAGCGGGATTAACAACTTAAAAATTTTAAGGTGCTTTTTTAGTCCCTCCATGTTTTTCAATTCCAATCTCCAGTTTTCCATTTTTACATTTGTTCTTAGTTTACATTCGTACTATTCGGTTACAAGTGTCAGAGCCATTGTTCCTTACCTATGACTGTAGGCACGAGGACAGAAGGCACACAAAGCGCAACAGCGATGGCAAAAGCGAGGTAAACTTCTCACCTTAAAATTCAAAGAGATTGTAGAGGTTTTGACTCAGAGCCAAATGAGGTGAATTTACGATCTAGAGCTATTGACACTCATCTTTCAAAAGTAGAACATAGTTTAAAGGAAATACGCTTACTTTTAGAAGGTATGTAGGCACCCAAAAAACCGCGGCTTTGACGATTATAAGAGTAGATGGGGTGAATCAGGGAGGAGCCTCAAAGTTCATTTTATTTTATAAATATTGAAATAGATGCGTTGAATCTGTCTACACTATATTATAATGGCAATTAAATGATATTATATTAAAAAATACGGGTTATAAGCTAGTATGGTGTACAATGTCAAAGGTTGAAACGCTGGGTATGCTCCAATTTATCTAATCTTTGAGGGTATTTATAAGGGTGGATCAATCAGGCCAGTGAAGTTGCAGGAGTTAGTAGAACATGGCATCAAAGTGGTGTTCGCACATGGTGTAAACCACCTGCAGGATGGGCATAATATTTGGACATTGTGTTAGGTAATGAATCACCCACGGGAGGGGGGGTGAATGTGTTTTTCTGATTTTAGGATTTTCTTGAAAGATATTGGTTGAACAAAGTAAATTAAATCTTGTATAGAAAAGTGTTCATGCAGAAATTAAACTTGCACAAAATAAAGAACACAGATCTTCAAAACTCACTTAATTTTTGTATTAAAAATTAATATGATTTGCTACAAAATTTCTAAGCTCTTCGAAGTTAAAGAGCCCAGCTTCTTCTCGAGAGTGTTACAAGAATTTTTATCTAAATTGTTACTTCTAACTAGAGGACCAGTGTTCACTTTATAGCTCAGTTAACTGCTGATTTACACAGTGGATAATAAATATGCTATTAGCTTTTCTAAACTGTCACTTGTCATTTCTATTTATAGAAAAACAAATCTTCCATTTCTGGCTTAGCATATCTTTAGTATCACGTGTTTACTTTAATCTTTCTCTGTCAGTTAATCTTTGCCATTGATCTTGCACACACTTCAAGCTGCTTTTTGTAGACTTGTCAATCCAGCTGTTGGATTGTTTGTTGATTGTTTATCTTGGATATTAAACTGATATGCAATTCTGTACTTTGAGACTGTACTTCGAGATCTCCAGTTTGATTCATTTGAACACTTGATATCTCGATAAGTACAAAGGCTTATCGAGATCTCTAGTACTCTAGAATGAGTTTGGCTTGTAGAGGTCTTCAGCTCATCGAGATTCGTAGTCTTCATAACTTCATTTAACTTGTAGATATCTCTGAGTTCTCGAATGGATATAGACTTGTCGATAACTCTGAGTTCTATAGTGAAAGAATGACTTGTCGATATCTTTTTGAGTTCTCGAGTAGCTTTCCTGACTTCTCTACTCCTGGTGGATATTGCTTATCCGTTGAGTAGATATTGCTCATCCGTCGAGTAGATGTATAGCTTATCCGTCGAGTAGATATTGTTCATCCGTCGAGTAGATGTTATTCATCCATCGAGTAGATATATAGCTCATCCGTCGAGTAGATATTGCTTATCCGTCGGTACTCTCCGGAGTTTGAATGACTTCTCGATAAGTCATTCTGGAGGTTCTCGAATGACTTCTCTATAACATTAAATCTGTGACTTGTAGAGATCTTGATTTAGAACATTTTTCTCCAAACAGATTTATTCAACTCCAAGCTTCTTCAAAATTCTTCTGAGGCATGATCTTCTTGATCTTCTTCCAGATATAATCTTTAGGCTTGATACTGTTTTAGGAAAAAGACTTCAGTCTGCTTCTTTGCATTTTTACAGACTTTAAGTGTTACAAGTACAGAATACAAATTTAGATAACAATACAACTAACTTAGGGTAGCCCCGAGCTTAACTGATTACTGAAAAATAACTATTCATTAATCTTTCACTCAGATCATAGATGCTAATGACATTGTTAGCTCCAGTAATCTTTGACATCATCTATTATATATTACACATTGGTTGTGTAAGATGGGATGAATAAGATGAGTTTGTTCGAGCGAGGAGTACTATAATGCATGAGATGTTCCAATCAAGAGAGGCTGAAACTTTGTGTTTAAAATAGAGGATGAATAACATTGGTGAACAACTCGATGCATATTTGAGTCTGATTCCAAACTTTTGGTTAATGCAGTGAATGTAAAAAGAGGGAAATCTAATTTTGATACGATGGCGGAGAATTGTTGTGGTCCACTTAAACACTTCGAGAAAGTGTCTGTTGTATTTGTTTTTGGATCTACGAATAAGGTTGCTCACTTAGTAGTTAGTAGTTAGGGCTTATATTTTCGTTTTTTTCTATCATGTGATGCTGGTCACGTAATAAACGTGAAAATTTATAATTTTGACAATTTTAATTGATATATTCTTGTGTATACAGTGGGATCCACCACTATTAAAAAAATAAACCAATCAAAATAGTTTAAACTTATAAATTTTCGCGCTTATTATGTGCTTACAGGAGCGTGGTAGAAAATTTGTTATATTTTCTAGGTCCCAGACACCCAACCCATATAGCGTACACGAAAGCCCGAGGGCTGAAAACAACAAAAGCCCAAAGGGCCCACATAAAAAATATTGAGGAATGGGAGAGACGGGGGCTTTACAGAACTAAAGCAAGAAAACCTAGAACAGAACATCATATAACACAAAGGTCAGAACATCATAACACAAGGTATTTTTTTATGTTCAGTTATAAAAATCTCGAATATTTTCAATGAGGAGTGTGGTTGTGTTGATGATGGGGCGCAATTTTTTCTTCAAAAGAATTAAAATTTTCACTACAACCATTACTTCCAAATCTTTGTATGTATCTTCAAGAAAATATTACTATGCTGCTGCTAATATTCCAAGTCTCACTTCATTTAAATCCACTACTGTCTCTTACAGAAAAGCACCCGCATATTCCTATGTCTCAGGTTAGTCAGTATTCTATAATTGACTTTTCTAGTGTGCCTAAGTGTGCATGATAAAAAAGGAGTTGTCAAATTTTAATCGGTAATAGACTCCCGGTATGCACAAAAAACAAGAAGGCACCTTCTTAAAAATTGCATGAAAGTTAAAGACTAACGTGCGCCAGACGAACCCTTATATAAAATTGACCTTGTGAAATTAATTTTAGAGTTAGAACGGGGAATATGTTATTTCTGTAAAGATGCTTGATCAAGACTTGTAAGTCTTACAAGTTACTTTCTGGCGTCGAGATATATGTTATTTCTAACAAGTTATTTTCTTAATAAAGGTCATTATTTTTCAGACTTGATCAAGAATTGTAATTGAACTTGTAAAGATTGTATTGCTGACAATCTGTTTCCTATTTAAATTCCTTAATTGTTTTTGACTTTGATCATGATATTTATTTATTACAGAAAACAAGGAGCAGCTCTTTAAAGAGCATAAGATTATAAGGAAAGGAGATGTAATAAATTTGCATGACCTCCTTTTCACCAAGTATAGGGATTATGTCGTGAGATATGAAGATAACATCGAGGTCAAGGTATGTATTAATGTCTGCATTTGTAGTAGTTTGTGTGTATGTGAAATAATTCTGGAATATTACAGTGAGCTCCGAGGCTACATTTTTAGTAAATATTCTTAAAATTATCACACAATTACATTTTATCTTTACACGACCTGGCGACCTTTAATAGCACTCTGCGAAATCTAACTTGGTAAATGTCTTGAAGTATTGCAAGTTATTGATGCAGGACAGATTATAAGAACAATTTTGTTGAGTAAAAACCATATGAAAGACGCTACCAAAGGATTTCGTAAGGAAGAAAAGTATGTAGGAAGAAAATTTCAAAGGATGTGCATTTTGCCATATTTTTCTTCCAGTATATAATACCCTTTTCATAGCTTTCGCCCCCTATTTGTTCACCCTATTTGTTCATGGCTGGTCCTACTCTTAATATTCAGTTATTCTTCAAAACCATATTTACAAGGCCTATATTGGAAGTATTTGTGAATAAAATTGAATCCTAGTAGCTATAATTTGTTGTTATGACCTTCCGTAGGATAAGGAAATTAACATGTAACACTATTTAATAAGGCCTTCATTACTCTATAAAAATTACTGTGGCAACTTACCTAACCAATTGACTTGCAAATTTAAAATATTTGAGGTTCAATTCAAATGCCAAATTGACATTCCCTATGTAATTCTACAAATTTTTCATATATTGTCAACAGTAGATCCTTCTCCGGTGGCCAATTCAAGCATTTACTCCAGAGTTAGTTTATTATATTTTCTATGATAGTATTCTTATTTTAACCTGTGTACTACTTACCTCTTAACATTTGTAATTGTCAAATAATGCATTATATAGTTTATTTAGAAAATAGAATTTTGGGTGTTTTCACATTATAATTAATAAAAAAACTAATTATTTTAATATTTTAATAGAGTGATGAAGCATCAATATTCCAGCAAGTATAATTTGCTTGTAAAAAGTTATTTCCTTTCTCTTGCTGTTAAAATTAGAGAGTGAACGACTATTTATTCCCTGGCCATGCCGTTGGGTTTCAGACCAGTTGATAAGTGATAACATGTGCTATGACTCTTGTAGGATAAGTCTATGATTAGGTGCACTCGAGTATGTCCTTATTATACGTTATACTTGAGGGACACATAAACTTATTTGCTGCTTACATGCTATGACTTTTTTAGGTCATGAAGTCTATAATCATTTGTACTCGAGGATGTCTATATATACTTGACGGACACATAAACTTATTTGCTGCTTAAATGATGTTTTTGAGGTTGTTGTGGTCCCTAATGTAATTCAGACCTGATAACACATACTATGACTACTGCAGGTGAAGTCTGCGCAGTTTGCAGGAAAGGTTATATTATTGTATTTTTTGCCAGTACACCATGATTATTTGTACTCGAGGTCGTCCATTTCATACTTGACAGACACATACACTTATCTGTTTCCTGACAATGTTTTGAGGTTGTCGTGGTCCCTTATGGGACTGCAGACGATATGCTTTTAACTGATTCATATGAATGCAATAAGTCCAGTTTTGAATCTTTATTTTATCACATGCCATGGACTGCAATCCCATTCCCAGATATCGCGTCCAGAGAACGTCTGGTAGGTAGATTTGGTATTGACAGGCTGAAATGTTATGGTACCTCGGTTGTCATTGATTCATCTGGCATGGTTCTCCAAAGTAAAAGTTGTAATTTAATCAGAAAGTATGGAGGTATTGGTTATCCTTTCAGCGATAAAAGGATAGAATTTCTAAAAGCTCAAGATGATGCAACTGCTAGGAAACCCTCTTTAAAAGCGCTCTTGGGTTCCTCTAAACAGGATTTTGTCATCTCAAACAAAAGAAACAAGGTATGAATGCAGCAGCCATTGTTGTCATGTCGATAAGTCGAGTCGAGTCGAGTCGATGGAGGTCAATCTTGTCGACTAGTCAAATAGTTGTAGACTAGTCACTGACTAGTTGACAAATTAATAATAATTAATTAAGTAATATATAATAATACATTATCTTATATATGTGGTTTCCCACAACAAAATTCTAACATTCTCATACTCATATGTATATCGATCATAAGATAGATATGTTAAACACATCTTTTTTCCCTTCTATATACTCACATAGATAAGCTGACTATACAAATATATAAACATATTATACTACATGTATATTCAGTTTTAATCAATTTGTATGTACATAAACACACCTACATAAAGATTTATAAGTTGAAATTACATGTTGATTGTTGCTGATGTTGAGTAGGTTTTTACATTATTTCTCATTTTAAATTTTGATTGGATTTTGCACTAGTCGACCGACTAGTCGATAAGTCGACCGATTAGTCGGCCAAGTCGATCGACTAGTCGACAATTTGCAAGTCGAGCTCTCCAATTGACTTTCTCAAACCAACTAGTCGACTAGTCGCGACTAGTCGAGCGCTGTGACAACAATGGCAGCAGCAGAATCTACACTTGACAACATTCTAAATTAGTTTAAAATTTCTAGCATTAATAATGCATGTTTTCATAATTTTTGTTATTAATAATTTACTTGTAGGTACTTATTGACACTTTTAAAGAAAAGGTGGTGGCACTATATTTTACGAAGAGGGTATTACTCCTAATTGGCTAACAACAAACATTAAGGTGGCCTATGAAAAGTTGGCACAAACTGAATCTTGTTTTGAGGTTGTGCTCGTATATCTTCATTGCACAAGTGGAACTATTGATTATACGAGTGAAAAATCATTTCAGAATACATTAGAGACTATGCCTTGGTTGGCACTCCCCTTTAAAGATCCAAGATGTGAGAGATTGATGCGCTTTTTCAGTTATCCTTATGACGGGGAACCTTCAGTGGAAGCTCCTGCACTTGTAATCATTGGGCCACAAGGGAAATTCATTGAACCTTGTGGTGCTGAAATTATAGGCAAATTTAAGCTTCCAGCATATCCATTCACTCGTGACAGAGTTGCCAAGTTGGACACTGAAATAGTGAGGGAACTAACGCTGGATATGCTCTGGGATCAAAACACTACTTTCAGAAGAAAAGATGGGAGAAAGGTCAGTTCTTTTGACATTTTTTCATCGTGTTTAGACTCTCTTCTCTTGTCTTGAAACCTTTGCCGTATGGTCCAGTCTCATTCATGTTCCATTCTTAATTAATCACTTAAATACCTAAAGTCTAAAGTACTGAATAATTTATATGTTCACTTGATTAGAACTGTATTACAGTTAAAAAAAACAAGAGCATGAAATTAACCAATATAATTATCTGGGTAATTTGATATACCTTTGTGCATCAATATAGATTTTATAATAGTAGCTCTTGACAAACACGCAAACTCTTAGTCTCAGGCATTACATTGTGAATCTCGCTGCTGATTGGGTCTACTGACCTTGTAGCATTTAATCAGGTAATCAGAATAATTAATTGGAGCACTAACTGGATATATTCACGTACAATTAATAGAATGTTGTTTATTATTGTTATTTGCCTTTCAAAATAATTCCTTAGATGATTATTCCTATATTTAAGTTTGATTTAAATGTTTGTGAGAGTTAGATGTTCCCTTATTTCTCTGTACTTATTTACCTTTTTCTTTTGCTAATTAATTACACACGCACAGTCGCACACAACAGGAGTCGAACTCTTGACCTCCCGCAAGGGACAAGAGCTCAGTCATTGCACTAATTCTTTGTTGGCTCTGCTTATTTACTTAATCCAACCTTGTAGGTTCAGTTTTCTCAACTTATCGGAAAGAGACTCATACTCTTTTTTGAGGGTGTTGATTGTACAGAATCACATGCCAATAAGTTCTTAAAAATGCTGAAGGAAAGGTATCTGAGCATGAAGGGTACGGATGATGCGTTTGAAGTAATATAACATCACCAATTGCAAAAGTGAATCCTTATACAATAAAAACATTAAAGATGTTCCATCATGGTTTGTCTCACCTGCATCCGAGCTCTTACCCGTTGATCTTAGTTTGTATTGTTGTTATTGTCACATGCTATCCATACCGGATGTTGGTGCTTGTGGCTGTAGCGGATACCGTGAATGGCGTCCAACATCTTCAATGCTTGCCTTCGATCGAGATGGACAAATCGTGAGAAAATCGATACAGCTCTCTTTTACGGATATGGATTTCCCCTTTCATGCTAGCAATATGGAAGATGAAGCTTATTATGAATTAAGCTATTTTTACAACTGGGATAAAAGTAAGATGAGCCAATTCTAAGAGCATAGTGTAACGAGTACGGACCAACATGCCAATGTAACCACCTTTCCTTCCTTGAAGACTAGCATGCTTAATCGCATTTGGTACTTGACTTGCTTTGGTCAATTTTAGACATGATGATGATAGACTAAATAGTGTACTCTATCATTTGTGCTGATGATAAATATTGGAAAATATTTTAAAATAAATAAAACTATATTTTAAGAATATAATTTTGCAATTGTTTACATAATTGGGAATTTTCTTTTATAAAAAATATCTCACTGTAAAGTTTTTGATTTAAATGTGTGTTATCTTAATTAATAGTGAAAATATAGCAAAAAAGTCTTTTAAATATTGTGTTTTCCTAACAAATACTTTTTTATTACCCTAAGAAACACTTTTTTGAGCTTAAGCCCATACCAAACACCCTCCATAAAAAATGTGTTGCCACACTAAACACGAGACCCATTTCCATTATTTATAAAACTGTTTCTAAAATAAATAATAACTTGGGCTTGTGATAAACCAATAATTAAATATATTTATAATATATGAGCCGTGTTTGCAATTTAAAAAATAAAATTAATAACCAAGGATTGAATTAAATTAGAGATCTAATTGTCAATTTATTGATTAATTTAAAAAAATTGAATTTTTTCGATCCCAACTATAATAATGTTGAGGTTTTACAGTACCATATACAATTAGGGGTGAGTATCGGTGAAATGGACGGGTTTAGAGCTCATAACCATCCAAACCAATTTAGCGGTTTTATATTTTACTTAACCATTACCGTAACCATAACCGTTACTGATATAACCAAACCACCCAAACTATAACGGTTCGGGTGGGCGGTTTCCGTTTAAACCGTTAAGAAAAATATGTGCATATATTTACTAGGTAAAAAATTTAATAAGTTAATAAATTATCAACTAAACAAATTCATTACGTAATAATTTGAATTTTTTAACTTCAATTATATAACATTCAAGTGCACTTAACATAACATGGATTCAACTACTTATAAATATTAATAATTTATCTAATATATGTATCCTTAAAATATATAAATAAAATATTTTAATAGATTTGGGGTGGTTTGGATATAACGGGCGGTATAAAAGACAAATTCAAACCAAACTGTTATTTTTCGGGTTTTGGAAAAATGAACCATAACCGATTCAAACCGTTACAAAACCATTAAATTCGGTTTGGGCGATTTGAAACGGTTTGTTTGGACGGTTATGAAATTTTTTGCTTACCCCCTATATACAATACAATGTGTAAGTTTGTTTTTGCTGCACAAAGCCAGGGGAGATGCACCTCTCCCGGTAATTTAGGCATGGGTCTATTGCTGCTTGTAAGTGTGATAGAGTTACAACTTACAAAGCTACAAATTGCAAAATGCTCCAGGGACACATTATCTGGCATTCTTGGCTTTACATATTCAATTATAAGTACAATTTTAACTCCTCAAGGCTTACCAGAACTTCGGGCTATGGTTTCAGCCTTTGGGTTTTTGTGTATGATAGGAGGGTGGGGTTTCGGAGCATTTTACCAACCTATGAAATAAAATTTAATTATGAATTTAAAGTTCCAATAACTAACACATATTTTTTGAACTAAAAGAAGCGGCCATGAACAAAACAGAGGCTAGCGAAAGGAAATATAATTTGGCAAATGCATGCCTATTACATAACCTTGAATAATAAGTACCGATTACTCATGAACACAATAACAAACATATATTTGGTAAAAACTTATCTCTAACAGAAGTACTATTTCCAGAAACAATACTGACCAAATTAAGGGCCAATTGGGCCTGGCATCAAGGTAACCCCAACTTACAGGCAATTATACTCTACCTTCGAGTTTACAATTCGTCGCCACTAGGCCTATTATGAAATTGTAATTCTTGATCGACCATATCAGACCTATATATATATGGTAAGTTCTCATTTTGCCATATCTGTTATCTGCAACCCACAATGAAGTTCATCCATTTCCCCCCAAAAGTAAGAACAAGTTAATTCCATCTAATGCTTCCTCTTCCATGCTGCCAGCAACAAATGGAAAAGCACTGCTATAGAAAATAAGCTCTAATGATTTCCTGACAACACTTCCATCTTGATCAAAGGCAAGCATTGAAGATTCACGACGACTAGATTTGCCACATTCTCTGCACGAACGAGTAGAATAGCAGGTTCCAACAATAGGTGACAATAACCACAATACAAACTAAGATCAATGGTTGACAAGTCCGATGCAAATGATAGAACCCATGGCACATCTGCAATGTGCTTCTTGTAGGGAGATTCCTCATCACCTGAGCTTATGTATATCACTTCAAATTCGTCACCTGTATCCTTCATGTCGAAATATCTTTTCTTTAACATGCTTAGGAACTTGACTACCATTCTCTACGGGTATCAAATCTTCATTACCCTCAAAAAGATTATTATTCTCTTTCCAAGAAGTTGAGATAATCGAACCTATAAAGTAGTATTTTAAAGTAATATGGATAAGAAACCCATGAACCACACTGCATTGAATGTTCAGAATTTGATATGGAATAAGGAAATACAAAATTTGTTTGTATTTATTTTATGGTTACTGGCTTATAGCTCATGTTACATCTACTTTTGTCACAATTTATGATTTATTTTTTATAATATAGTACTACATAAATTGAGAAAATGTAACATATAGCTAAATTTATATATAAAAAAAATGACGAGTACTTTAATTCCATTTGATTGGGTCCAATTACAATTATTGCTAAAGTTACTGAACAAATTACAAAAAAGAAAACATTTCACTAAATTTTATTTATGTATTTGTTTTAGTGTAATTAAAATTTTAAAAGTTGATGTGCAGTGATAAAAGGCATATCTAAATTTGTCTTGTATTTTATGCTTATTATAGTGTGGTTCAAAAGACACATAATACTCTATTTAATTTCTTTTAATAAATACAAATTATTAATACAGAATTTGTTAATGTAATACTTTATTTCAACATTTTGTGATGTTTAAATTTCTTTGATTCATTATTTAATAATTGGTATTATTGTTTTACTTTTAATGGTCTCAGTTACGAGCTCATCACCGAATATATAAATATACATTTACACACACACAGTTTAGTTTTTTTTACAATTGCAACATAATGTATTGTAGTTGCGAAGGTTTGAACCCATTTCCTTTATTAGCATAAAATAAGGAATATTCTTTCCTATTACATAGTTTTTATTTTTGTTGAGCAGACATAGTCACATAGACATCGAAAAATTTGACAACCACATAGAGATCCATATTTACAAATAAATTTATTACTGATTTGTTATGAAGTTCAATTATGTTGGCTAAGTAGGTCATTAATAGTATTACAATTCATAATTCTGGAGTAATAATTTGATTGTTCTTTGTTGTGGTAGTTGATTAGCATAAAACAATAGCTCTCGTGGAGATTAAAGGTTACTAATCTATAAGATGTACTGAACGAAGACTTTGATTAATTATTTAAATTAAGAGTCTTCTTTTATTCTGGTTTAGTCTAGCCATTTTTTTAATGTTTTGTTCTCCATTCTTGGCCAACATTAAATTGTTCTCAACCTTTAATATATGGAATGCTCATCCAGGTAACTAATAAATTTAAGAACAAAATTAGTAATAGAATTGAAAACAAACCAGACATTAAAGGATATAGACAAAAGAGATTAAGGCAAAATAACAAAATGTCAAAAGTACTAACCTTGCTCTTATCTTTTTTCCTAAAAGTCGTGTTTGGATCCCAGAGTGTTTCCAGTTTCAGTTCCGTATTTTTCAGTGTATAACTTGGCAACTTTCTCACGAGTGAATGGGTATGCAGGAAGCTTAAATTTGTACATGATGTCAGCACCCCAAGGTTCAATATTCCCCATGAGGCCCAAAGATTACAAGTGTAGGAGGGTCCTTCCCCTTATTCCAATCGTTAGGGTAACCAAAAAAGCGAGCCAATCTTTCACATTTGGGTCTTTAAAGGGATTGCCAACCAAGGCATAGTCTCAAATGTTTGCAATATGATTCTTCACTCGTATGATCTAAAGTTCCATTCGTGCTGTAAAGATATATGAGCACAACTTCAAAACAAGATTTATTTTGTGCCAACTCCTCGTACACTTTTTAATATTTGTCGTCATCCACTTAGGAGTCATACCCTCTTCGTAAAAATATAATGCTACCACTTTTCTTTAAGAGTGTCAATAAGTACCTGCCAATAGTAAAAGATGATTAAAAACAGGTACTTTTAGATGTAGATATAAAGTGTTAAACCATTACAATGCATGGATACTATTTTTTCCTGTCATATTCATAAAGCATACCTTATCCCCTTTGTTTGAGATGACAAAATCACGTTTCGGGGAACCCAAGAGTGCATTTAAAGAGGGCTTCCTAGCAGTTACAGCATCTTGATCTTCTAGATATTTAATATATTCATCACTGAAAGGATAACCCAGACCTCTATATCTTTCAAATAATTCAGAACGACCACGTTGCAGAACTATGCCAGATGAATCAATAACAACCGAAGTATTATAATAAAAGGACCGGTCAATACCAAATCTACTCGCCAGACGTTCTCTTGATGTAATATCTGAGAATGGGATGGCAGTCCATGGCATGCAAGAAAATATCTTCAAAATTCCTCTCGGAGATAGTATGAGAATCACTTATAATTCTATCTTCTGCAGTCCCGTATGCAACCAATACAACCTCAAAATTATTTTCGGGCAGCAGATACGTGTATGTATCTATCAAAGATGATACGGACCTCCTCGACACCCACCTCGAAAATGAACGGTGCAGTGGCAAAATACAAAACTATTACATTGCCTGCCAAATCCGCAGCCTTCACCTAAAAGTCGTAATACTAAATGTGTTATCAGTTGGTCTCGCTGTTAATAACATAATCAATAAACAATAAAACGGCCTTCATTGCACAATATTTTCTTATAAGTTATAACTTTTGTATAAATTTTTATTATTGAAACAAAATAAAAAACTGTACTAGAATTTCAAGAAATCAAGCAAACAGAAGATAAGGAAAATATTTCCTGGGTAAAGGCAAAAACATGTTCGTGGGAAATATTTCTGCGAATGGACGGAGCCTAGTGATAGTTATACATACCTCTTCATCATTATTTTAGAAGGTAATTCCTGTTCTTCGTGAAAAGGAAGTCCTGTAAATTAATCATCTCCTTTTTTAATTTTAAATTGTCCTGTGCTTCCTCCGTTGGTACTTGATACTTGCGATGGAGGTCATCTGTGATGCATGATAGCTGTAAGAAAAATTAATTTTTGAGAAAAGCCGATAGCAGATTGAACTAGTGGATCAACCGCAGAAAATATTCACTAACACAAGCGTTCCTAACAAACCGCAAAAAGGAACCCATGAAGAGAACGAATTTAATTTTCACTAATACCTCAATAATCAAGTCTAATATTAAGTACAAATTACAATTCTTATACAAAGATGGAAACCCTATAGAAAATAAACTAAGCCCTATAAACAGATGGGATTATTATAAATAATCTAGTTATTTAATACTCTGAAAGCCCTAAAAAAAATATACTATTTATCTCTATACTATTACTAGACATACATAACTAATTGTTAACATATAATAATCCTATTTATACTCTTTTCCCTTGTTAGAGAAAACTCGACCAACAAAGAAAAACTTTTTCCACTTGCAGAAACATTGAGATGGCAAAAAACTAGCAAGTGAAGGAGGCTTAATCAAGTTTCTGGAATGATGGTGGGTCCACTTCACTAATATCATCATCGACCATTTTTTCCTATAACGATCTAACATTTCCCCAAAAGATTCCACAACACACGTCGGTAACATGTCATGTTTTGCTCTGCAAATCTCAAACAACCACATTTTCTTCATGCAACTGATTTTCTGTATTCTATCTTATACTACATGCTAAATATCCAATGCAACTTCATCCCCTTCATTTTGCATTCTACGAATATAAAAGAATAAGTTGAGATGTAATAATCTCAAAAAATCCCCTCTTTTCACCCTTTTTTTGTCAACTTTCTTTTCTCAACTCAACTATGTACTTTCAACTTATCTAGTTCCCATAGTCAAATACTCTCTGTCCTCCCACTTCTTTACACTTCCTTTTTGGGATGTCCATCCAATTGTTTACATTTCAAAATTTTCCAAGAATAGTAAAGTTTTTATTATTTTTAAAATAACTGCATCACTACTTCTCTCCACTATACCCACTTTATACATATATATGTTAATCGGTCTCACTACTTACTCACTTTTTTACTTTCATCCACTACTTTATCATTTTTTCTTAAACTCCGTATCCAACCCAAATGTAAACATCTGGGACGGACGGAGGGAGTAACTTGTTTTGACAACAAAATACATATACTCCATAATGCAGCTAATTACAATTACATTGATCCTCAAGGTAATAATTATTATCTTTTACCTCTCTCAATCGCAGATTTTGCATAAACATGATTTAACTTGGAACAATAAAGGCGCTGATTGGGAAATGAAATAATGAGACCCTCTCTTTTAACTTTTGGAAATGGTTGAGTTACATTTTTTTTCTGAGGTAATTGTAATTTTCTGACAGTACAAGGACTGATTTAAATATACAAAAGTTCGGGAACTGATTAGACAGTTTTCTAAAAGCTGATGGGTAAGTAATGTAAGTTTAAGAAGCTGGAGGGGCAGAAACTTTGGAAAGGTCAGGGACCAGATCAGAAGGTGCACTGGAATGCAACTCCTGAACAAAATAAGATAGCAGTCCGAGATTGGCCTTTATATATCAAACTGGTTTCAAAACAAGACAAGCTGGGGTATAAAACATAAAAATTGGAGTGGGCGATCAGAAAAATTCTGAGCCTTGCCGATTAAAAAGATGATTGTGAGCCTACGATTCCGTTCACATTCCGTTGGTTAATTCTCTTTACTGTTTCTAAAACACAGGGGCTAATTATAGTGTGGCAGCCAAATGCCCAACTGATTTTAAACTAGTTACTTGTTGAATTTTAATGAGTCTTGCCATTTCCGAAAGATTTTCGAATTATCTACATTTTCATTTTTGTACTTATCCAAATAAGATTATCTGCATTGGGACAACTAACTGGGGGCTAAGGATTATTAAGTCCTACATTCTAGTTCTGTTTGTCTAAATTCAAATTTAGTCTTGTTACAAACTTAGCTTATTTGAAACTTCCCAGTAAGATGAAATCTTTGTCCAGGAGCAACTTCAACAATTACTTAGCTACCCCTCATAAATAATACTATTATTAAAATGACTCTTAGTTATGTAGGATAAAAAATATTTTTTTCACTCCAACATACAACTCTCTCAAATTCAACCTCTATCTATTTTTTCTCTATTTTTATTATATACATGGGTTTGTCTAGTACGTGCTTAAACACAAAACTATAAAATTTATAGGGTTTTGACCGGTGTATTTATTGTAATTGAGGCCACCAAAGCTATATATTTGAATATTTTCATCTTACTAGGAAGTATTCAAAAAAGTGGTTGTTAGACATCTTTTTAAAGAGTAAAAGCAATATTGACCACAATACTCTAAATATAAAATTCGGTCTATATAAAAATATCACTGTATCGGTATAAACCAACTAGCAGTTGAAGCATAAACACATAAATAATGATTAATTGTAATAGTGTATAATAATATTGGCTAATGGTGAGTGGAAAACGGGCATGTCTGCAAATAAGAAGTGGAAGCAGGAAGTATAAATTTGAAATAATTAGTTGAAGAACATAATAATTCTTGATGTCTTGACTGCATAAAAAGATTGCGACCTATTATCATCTTTACCAAACCCTCATTCATTACAAAACTATACGTAAGTAACCCCCTTCAACTCATCTGTGTGTTTGTATATGTCCATCTTATATTTCCGGTTCACCGGCACAGGGTCAATTGTAAACACCCACCCCTAGCGGCCCTAACTTGGTAATTTTTTTTTTTTATTAGCAGTCATCGGTTATATATTTTTACTTATATAAAATATAATAGTTTAGTTGAAATATAGTCAATTTGACTAGTCAAAGCAATGTTGTTAAAAAGTAGTAATCAGATTAACGGGTATGCATCACTCTAGAATAATCGAGTAATCGGGGATTAATCGGAAATAATTAATCGCATAATAATCAAATTAATTAATAATATTTTATTTAAAAATAATACATATATAAACTATATTTAATATATTTTGATTGTTGCTTTTTTTAATTGTGATGGACCCTACTACATTCACAAAAATTCCACCAATTAAAATCACATAAAATCGATTTTAAATTTCTCGTTTACTTTTCTAATGTGCACATGATAGAACGTGCACATAATAGAAAAACCGTTAAACATTCCAACGGAATCCGTAAACGCTTCCCTTTAGACAAAACAGTTGAATTCAATTTATTGATTAATAATGAATTGAAGATTGTGTGTAGATCATTAATAATGAATTGAACAAGTACGTCCCTGTGTGTTGCAAAACCTACCAAAAACTGTATTTGGCAAGATTTCGGAAATTCTAGCCTCTGCTGTACAGAATACAGATAGTAATAACCTGAAGTGAAACTTTGAACTTTGTCAATTATAAATTTAGGGTCAAAACAGTTTTTAAATCTTCGACAACTATCAAGAACATTATAATTAAACTAACATTTACACCATAAAGCACTCCCAGTTTCCCTAACAAAATAAACTAACTAATGGACAGTCATGAACCAGAAACATATCAATATATATCTTAAATCCTGGATCCTTTTTTCACACAATGACACCTACTACCCTCCGATATTTCTATTGTAAAAAGGGCAAGATGGTACTTTCCTTCCACCAGTGATGTAATAATGATGTCAGTATTATGTCACAAATCATAAATAATTCAGTATTCACAGCTGTATACCATTAACTCTCTTCTCCTTTTTCAAACTTCTTCCGTAAGTTTATCAATTCAAATTTGGTTCTCCATTATTCTATTGCATATTCAATTAGATTTTTTCATCATAAACAATTCATCGTGTTTATTCAATCATCTTCAATAACAATCATTTTGATTTGTCCTTATTGCAGATTGTGGTTCTTAATTTATTTTAACACCCAGCTTTTGTATACGATTTGGGTTCACATACATCATTGGAGTCAAAGTTTGTATCTAGGAGAAGGATATGGTTGGTGTACTGAAGAGTTTCCTTTATTTTCTGTATAACATGTGAGATTAATATTGTAATATTATTTGTTTAGATAAGGAGAATTGTAATGCTGGGCATGTGATTGTAGTGGGAACATGCAATCTCAGGTGTTGCAGGCATATGGTATGTCCATTTATGATTGGGCATTTGTACATCTACTATCTTTAGTATAATGTAATCATTAGAGGCTGTTGTTATTGTGTTCAGATAGTTACAATGATATTTGGCGCGAAAAAGGGGTCGACCTAGAAAAGTGTTAGAACCAGCAAGTGAAGAGTGTTGTTGAAGGAAAATCGTTGTGAGTATTGGGATATGTTTGTTTAATAAAGTTTATGACTTATGTGTATGCTGATTGTTCTTTCTTTTTCATATTTAGGTACATCTGATTTGCAGTGGTATGTCTTCATGTTACCATATATTTGCAGTGGTATGTCTTCATATTATTACATGTTTGCATTCAATGTGTTGCAGAATCAATACAATAATGTCCATGGAGATACCACGAAAAAAGGGAAGATCAAGAAAAGATATTACTGTAGAAAATATTAAGGTAGACAGGAGTTTACATAATTGGGGGCTTGATGATATTTTCAGTTATGTATGTTTTTATCAAGATTTTTGATTTATCTCACATGATGTTAGAAATTTTTTTACTAAATATATGTAGTGTCAAAGATTTACAGTTCACAAGAAAGCGTGGTAGACCTAAAAATATGATGATTTGGTTCCACTGAATTAGTTGATCCACAAACACTGGAAGACCAAGAAAATATTCAATGACTCTTCAAATACTCCTCAATCTTGTAAAAAATTATAGTGGCAATGAAAGTAATTCAGGTGAATTTCTTACTATATGTAATATACCAAGGTAATCTATAATGATAATATGTACTGATGTCCTTAGATTATGATGCATGTGTAATCTTAATAAAAAATTTTGTATTGTAGGTGTCATTTCAACAGTTTTACCATACTCCATTATTAGATATTACGAATGTACAAGGTAAAGGAATATGTACCACTTAAGAATTTTGATTTCAAATTTGTACGCATGATTAGATTGTTGATTGTTGAGATTTGTACTTATGATGAGTTGGTTGATTGTGCCGCTATATTTTTTATTTATCTCTGAGTAGGGAAATGTCCTCCAAAACAAAACTGTGGAGCCACTGAAAATGTTGAACACTCTGTTGTTTCAGCTGATTCCAATTTTAAATCCCACAACCAGAAAGAATAATCAAGAGTGAAAAGGGAATGTATAATCCCAGTCCTCGTGATATGAATGTAGACTTCAGAGATCTACTCCATGTGAATGTATTGTAATTACCTCCGAAACCAGAAATTTAACTTTATGTGTAAAAATAATAAATTGAATGAAATTATTTTATATTTGTGCAAATTATGGAGGAAGTTCAAAGCAAACGGATGTAGTTGATGACTGAACCAGCGTAATTGATGACTATGAAAATTTTGGTAATATTTAAGTACCTATGTGTTATACATTTTTTATGAAATGTTATCTAAATGTTTATGATGTTGTATATGCAGATGAAATGCAGAATAATAATTTTTGGGACTGTGACATCGAAGACGACTTTGATAGTGCTGAATTTTTATGAATTTGCTGAATGTGATGGTACTGAGGAAGATCATCAACCGAGTAATCTAAGTCATTATGGTGCGGATGCTATTGACCTAAAAAGTTTGCCACTATGCCCTGAATACAATAGTCTTGGTCCTCCCACGATAAAATGTAAATTTTGCAATGCACTGATGTGGAATGAGGACATGTAAACAAGAGAAATGTTAATGCGGATCCTTTATTTTCTATTTGTTGTTGCAAAGGACAAGTTACACTTCCAAAGATACAACCAACGCTGGAGTATTACATGAATTGTACCATGATCCAGTACGAGGTCCTAAATTTTTGCAAAATATCGTGCATACAACCCATGGTATGTATGACTTCTAATGGTGCCCAGATTGATCATTCAGTCAATAAATCAAAGGGACCATGGGTTTATAGAATTCTTGGATGCACTACCATCAGTATGGTACTTTGATGCCTAATGATTCAAGAACTCCAAATTTTTGTCAGCTATATTTATGACACACAGAATGAAATAGAGAATCGACTCAAAGTTGTTGGTCAGGTGAATGGGAATTCTATTGATCGAGATGTATTGCAGGGAATTCTTAACATGCTTGATGAAGTTAATCCTCTGGTTAAAAAGTTTCGTATGGCTCGAGATCGGTTTGAAGAAGATAAAATTGTTGATTTGAAGATATTCATGAAGGTTCACCATTCTGAAAGTGGACGTGAAAATAGTATGAGTAATGGTGATGAAGTTGCTACATTGATAGTTGGTGATCCCACTTATACGTGTGGAAAGCGTGACATTCTAATACATAATAAAGTACTTGGTTTGGAGCGAATAAGTGATTTGCATCCTTTAATGATGTCATTACAGTATCCTTTGTTATTCCCGCGTGGCGAAGATGGGTTCCATGAAAAGATTAAATATTCCATCAGAATAAAGTTGAAGGAAAGAAATGAGAGTATGTGTCTATTAAAGATTCTACTCATACCAGTTTCAGGTCAGGCCAGATGAAGGTAAATATTTATTTCAACCCTTTTGACCATAAATATGAATTTTGTTTATCAAATGTTGTTTGAAAACATAAATTAATGTTAAAATTTGCAGGCCAACATTGAGGTATGGAGGGAGATTGTTCCAACAATTTGTTGTTGATGCTTTCTCTTCTGTTGAACAGTCTAGACTTATTTGGTTATCCCTCAATCAAGATAAGTTGAGAAGTGAACTTTATCATAATCTACGTGACATTGTCTCAAAAGATGATTTGGTTGCACCATCTTCTGTTGGTAAAGGATATGTTCTTCCTTCTTCTTTCGTTGGTTCAGCGCGATACATGCAACAATATTTTATGGACTCTCTAGCTATATGTCGTGAAATTGGTTATCCTGCTATTTTTTTGATAATGACGTGTAACTCACAGTGGGTTGAGATTCAAGAAATGTTAAAACATGTTCCTTCAAAACAGCCCCAAGACAATCCTGATTTGTTGGCTAGAGTTTTCAAGTTGAAACTTGATCAGCTATATGATGATATTAAAAACAAAAATTGCTTTGGAAAATGTATTTCAGGTATTTTGTTTAATTTAGTGAGTGCGGTTGATTACTATTCTATTTTCTCTCATTTATTTTTTTTGCAAATCTGTAGTGATGTATGTTGTAGAATATCAGAAAAGAGGCCTCCCACATGCTCATATATTGGTATGGCTTGATAAGAAATCATTGTCTTTTCTCCATTCCAACATTGACAAGTTTGTCAGTGCTGAAATTCCTGACTATAAGAAGGATCCGTATGGATACGCCACTGTAAAACAATTTATGATGCATGGCCCGTGTGGTGCTGGCCATGAAAAATCTCCTTGCATGAAAGGTGGCAGATGTAGCAAGAATTTTCCTAAAAAGTAAGATTATTAAATTAATACATTCATATTATTGTCATATCTCTTTCACATCAATACAATAACTAAATGTATTATTTTTTTTATATTAGGTATTGTTCAACTACCATTTTTGATGATTGTGGTTTCCCAGTTTATAAAAGAAGAAAGACAAGATATACAGTAAAATGTCGAGGAGAAAATTTGGATAACTAGTGGGTGGTGCCATATAACCGTAATTTATTAGTCCGGTACCAATGTCACATCAATATTGAGATTTGTAACCATGGACTTGTATCAAGTATTTATTCAAATATTGTTTAAAGGGTTTGACAGGGCTACTGTTTTGATGAAATCATCTTCAAATCAGGATAGTAATGGCCAGCCTGTAAGAAAAGCAAGAAATGAAATTAAAATATATAGATGGAAGGTTTGTATTGTATTTTTAAAGTGTATTCACATTTAGATTATTGTCACTGATATATTTGACTCTTTTTATCTTCAGGTATGTGTGTGGTCCTGAAGCGTGCCACAGGATATTTGGCTTTGATATTCACCATAGAAGTGTTCCTGTTGAGCGTCTTTCTTTCCATCTTCCTAATCAGAAGAGTGTATCATTTAAAGAAACTGACAATCTGAAGAAAGTATGTGAGAGAGCTGAACAAAAAATTCAAAGTTGGAAGCTTTTTTGAACTCTGTAAACATGATTCTAATGCCAGACAATATACATATCAGAAGTTCCAAAGTATTATGTCTGGAATTCAGAGAACTCAGCTTGGATAATGAGAAAAGAGGATTAATGTATGGAAGAATGTACAATTCTCACTACAGCGCTGGTGAAATGTGGTACCTTCGAATGTTATTATCAAGAGTTCGTGGTCCTACATGTTACACAATTTGCGTACTGTTGGGAATATAACATATTCTACTTTTCAGGAAGCATTTTGCATTGGGACTGCTTAATGATGATAAGGAATGCATGAAGCATTTTTAGAAAATTCCAGTACTGCATTTCCTATTCAGTTGCGACATATGTTTGTTCATATCATAACTAATTGTAATGTTCCGACATTCGGAAACTTTGGAACAGTCATTGGGAACCTATGTCAGATGATATATTGAGGAAACGGAGGGAACTAACAGGTGTTCCTTCATTGACATTGACACAAGAAGAACTTAAATATTATACTCTTGCAGGTAAATATCTTTATTTTTAGTAATGTAGTTCTATTTTTTAAAAACAAATCATTGAGTATAACATATAAATTTTTCTCTGTTTTATATTGAACAGAGATTGAGATTCTACTTAATTCGATAGGGAAGTCTCTTCAATACTTTCCTTCAATCCAATGCCTCCTGCTTCTTATTTAGAGAGAAACAGAAATCGCTTATTGTTGAGGAGACGAGTTATGACATAGTAGAAATGTGTCGTGAGCACAACAAATTATTTTTCCAGTTGAATGAAGAACAGATGAATGTCTATCATGCAATTCTTGATTCAATCAGTACGAAAGTCGGCGGTATTTTTTTGTGTATGGAAGTGGCGGATGTGGGAAAACTTTTTTGTGGAATACAATTATTACAAAGTTACGTTCTGATCGGAAAATTGTGTTGCCGGTTGCTTCATCTGGAATAGCTGCTACTTTGTTGCCTGGTGGTAGGACTGCTCATTCTCGATTCAAGATACTTTGAAATTGGATGATACAAGTATGTGTTCAATTGCCCAAAATTCTGATATTGCGGAATTATTGAAGCGGACAAGTCTATTATATGGGATGAAGCCAATGCAAGGAAGGTATGCATTTGAATGTTTAGATCGTACTCTTCGTGATATCATGAAATATGTATCTGTAGATAGGGGTGAGAAACCATTTGGTGGTATTACCATGTTATTGGGTGGTGATTTCAGGCAAATATTACCAGTTGTTCCAAAAGGTTCTAGGAGTGATATTGTAGGTGCCTCTACGTCATCTCCTTTGTGGTGTCAATGTAAATTGTTTAAGTTAGTAAGAAATATGAGATTAAATGTTGTAATACTGATGAAGAGAAAATACGGAGGAACAAATTCTGTCAGTGGGTTTTGGATATTGGTGATGGGAAGGCAGGAAATGTTGTAGATAGTTGTACAAAATCTGACTTTACGATTGATGTTCCTCCAAATTTTGCATACTATCTGATTCTGCAACAATTGATGATTTAATTAAACATACATATCCTGATTTGGAGAAAATTTTATGGACCTTATATATCTTCAAAAAAGAGCCATATTGACTCCTAGGAATAAAGTTGTCGATCATGTCAATAAGTTGATTCTTGAAAATTCCTGGAGAGTGTTATTCCTACAAAAGTGCAGATTCTGTGAGGACTGTTACTAATGATGATGATGATGATTTGAGTGCAACATTCCTGTAGAGTACCTGAACTCGAAAAGGTACCTGGCCTTCCACCTCATGATTTAGTTTTGAAAGAAGGACTTGTGGTAATGCTGCTTAGGAATATGAATCAAAGTTTAGGTCTCTGCAATGGAACACGAATGATCGTACGTAAATGCCTGAAGCATACCATTCTTTGCGAGATTATGACTGGGCATTTGGTGGAGTTAGGCACATCATCCCTCGCATTGAACTGTGCCCAACTGATACAACCCTTCCTTTCAATCTCATTCGAGTCCAGTTCCCCGTTCAAGTTTGTTGTTCCCGTTCAAGTTTGTTTTGCCATGACCATCAATAAGTCTCAAGGCCAGTCACTAGACCATGTTGGTTTGTATCTTCCAGAATCTGTTTTCTGTCATGGACAGTATTATGTAGTTGTCAGTCGTGTTACTTCTCCAGATGGCTTGATCATGTTAATTGAGAAACCAGAAGGAGGAACAACATCAACTACAAAGAATGTAGTTTATGAAGAAGTTTTTTATGATCTAGAATCTTGACTATATATTACTTATGTATAGCACCTCTAATGTCAATAATTTAACAAAGATATTAAAGAATGGTCTACTTTTTCAATGTTTAACATTGTTTCAGATAATTTTTTTTAGTCTGTCATTAATTTTTTTCTATAGGTAATGTGTTGTTTTTTATTAATCACATATATGAGCATTTCTCTTTGAACCAAAACATTATTTACATGATATTGTAATTAATTAATTTTAGAGATCAATATTATTGTTAGTAGAGCACAATGAAAATTTTATATATGAATATTTGAAGTTTAATATGGAAATCCATTAATAACTACTATAAAGATATTTAATTTAAGTTAAATACAAAAAAATTACTACAATTTAATTTGAAAAGGATCATAAATTTCGTTTTACCAATAAATTATTATTTTCATAATAATGCAATCATATGATTTTACTAATTGAAATCACTATATATACATGATAACGAAACTAAATTTAAATATGAGTTTTAAATATTTTTAAAAAATGTGTTATTTTGTAGAACATAAGATGGAATGTATACAAAATCTGTAATCTTACAATAAAAAATTTAGAATTTTACCTTCCATTCAATTAAATTACTATAATAATATGGCAATATTTTTTTTACAAATAAATTATTTTTTCATAATATTGCAATTATATAATTTTACTATTTTCAATCACTATATGTAGATCATAATGAATTTAAATTTTATTTTAATTTAAATATTCTGGGATATTTCAGTAGATCATTATGTGTTATTTTGTGTTATTTTTGAAAAAAGTGTTATTTTGTTTAACATAAGATGAAATGTATACAAAATCTATAATTTCACACCAAAAATTTATAATTTTACCTTTCATTCATTTAAATTACTACAATAATATTGTATAATATTTTGTTTTACAAATATATATTCTTTCTATAATATTGAAATTATATAATTTTACTATTTTCAATCACTATATGTAGATAATAAGAATTTAATTTATATTATAATTTAAATTTTCAGGGACATTTTATTAATATCATTACAATAATAACCAGCTTATGTAAATTAATCAATAAATATTTAAAATATAACTTGAAACTTTATGAGTAACATATATTTCGTTGTACAATTGTTTTTGCAATTCTATATTTAATCGCAAACATATTTTAATTTAAATATTTTAGACATTTTATTAATTTAATTACAATAATAACCAATTTATGTAACTTGATTAAGAAATATTTAAAAAATATTTTTTACTTCCCAATAATTAGAATTATGACAATGTAACTTGAAATTGAACATTTTATGAGTAACATATGTTAAGTTGTAAAAATAATTACTTTTCATCCATTATTGAAATCCTATATGTACATGATAACAAAACTTTGAAAAAATTGTTATTTGTTGAACGTAAGATGAAATGTATACAAAATTATAATTGAGCAACCAAAATTTAGAATTAACTTTCATTCTATTAAATTACTACAATAATATTGCTTAATATTTATTTAATAAATGAATTATTCTTCCCTAATATTGCAATTATATAATTTTATTATTTTCAATCAGTACATGTAGATCATAATTAATTTAAATTTATTTTAATTTAAATATTCTGGGGCATTTTAGTTGATCATAATGAAATTAATTGTATATGTGAATATTTAAAGCTTAATATGAAAAATCATTAATAACTGTTAAAGATATTTAATTTAACTTATATGCAAAAAAAATTAGTACAATGTAATTTGAAAATATATATTTCCCGAGGAGCATATATTTTGTTTTACCAATAAATTATTATTTTCATAATAAGGAAATTATATGATTTTACTAATTGAAATCGCTATATGTACATGATAACGAAACTAAATTTAAATATTTTTAAAAAATGTGTTATTTTGTTCAACATAAGATGAAATATATACAAAATCTATATTTTGCAATCAAAAATTTAGAATTTTACCTTCAATTCAGTTAAATTACTACAATAATAGTGTTCAACATATGATTTTTATGTTTTATTACTTAGGTTTGATAAAATCTCAAAATTATTTATATAATTATAAATCAATATTTAAAATATGTAAATCCAAAAGTTTTATCATATAGAGTGAACATGCTGTACGTATGAAATATAGTTTTTATGTTTTACAAACATAGTTTTTACATAGCAAATTCATTTTCCTTAAAATTGTGTCTTGACAATCTTGATTTAATAAACAAACAATTCTTCGAAGTTACTAGATAAACATTAATCCAAAATAATAAATAGAACAGGGTTTTGTTAAACCAATGTCATACAATAGCAACAGAACTTCTAAAACAGAACTACTCATAAAACATGACCAAGTAGCAACATCAACATCTTCCTTCTTGATTATTGTCACATCAAACTCGGTGAAGCATTCTCTCATAACAAAGTAACAAGTGTCTCCTACCTTTAGATTGAAAAAATTTCCGAAAGCAATCCAACCATCATGCAGTGTTATCTTTGTCTTTCTTTTCTTCACTTTCACTAACCAAGAAGAATAACCATGATGAAGAATAATGTTTGTTCCATTTTTCCAATGATCTGTTAATGGTTTGAACTGAATATGTATGTACTGCATATGCAAAGATCATCAATTAATGAAAAGAAAATAAATTTTTCAAAAGGGAGAGAATCTTTGTATAGAAATGACTCACAACACCATAGCAATGTGGCAAAACATGTGATTGTGTGATTTTTACTTTGAACTCAGTTTCGTCTGACATCTTCCAATCTGAAGTCATAACGCATGGTATGAATAGACAATGTAATATATCACATGATGAGGCTATGTTATGTTTGAAATGTATAGTAATTGAGATTTCTTACCAGGATATTGCAGGTGAACATTCATGAGAGATCTTTCTATTCCATTCTCATTAAATGCCGAGAAGTAGAACATCTGATTACCATCATATGTTATGATGCAATCAATGAGTTGCCGACAACCAATGAAATGAATGATGCTGCAAACACCATGTAGTTTCTTCTCAACCTCACAGTAACGTCCTTCATATACATCACCATTATTTGAAATCAAGTAGATAACCATAGGAATGTTGCTACCAAATTCATTCAAGAATGCAGTAGGCAAGTCCTACAAATCAAAGATTAAAATACACTTCATAAGCATTGACTACTACAATGTCATATCAAATTTTATTAAACATACTTACAATATCAATTAGGTTCATTGAAGAATCAATTTTTGTGTGAAACTTCCAGACACCTTGAATTGAACAGCAGTCTGCATCAGACAAAGCTTATGACTTCACAATTCAATATAGTAGTACAAAATCATCATAAAGTACTCAAACTGAAAATTCAATTCGCTTATCATACCTTGCAATCTGTGAAAATTGTTAACATTTCCCGATCGTTCTGCATCTTCAATTTCACAACCACCATTGTTTAAGGTGAAAACATAAAATCGTCCAGTGCCAAAGTACTCAAACAGAAGGTAAGACCCAAGCCCACAATTATAGTTCTTGAAAATCTTTTTTATTCCAAAGAAAACCTTTCTACTTTCATTAACTCCGACCACTATCTTACTTCCATCGCGAAAAATAAACTTTACAAAATTGTTAGTCCGTTTTTGAACTTATCAAAGAAAACTTCTGGGATAATCTACAACATTATTTTAAACAAATTTAGAATAGAATGAAATTATATCATACAGTGTACGAATAGAATGAATCTTACCACTTCGTTTGATTGAATCACATCTTCTGATACAAATGCAAGAAATTTAGGAGTTATATCATGTCCAGTATCCATGACGGGTTTCTATGAGCGTCTTCAAAGTGAGAATATGGAAACCTTCGTTAAATTTGAAATATACTAAACTAAATTTACGTGTTGTGTGTATGCCTTAAATCACAATGACAGTTGAATGCGTCGTTTAAGATGGTTTAGAAGAAGAGAGTGAATTATTTTCAAACCCACATAATTAGAGATAGTAATTTTGATATATGAATAAGTTATATAAAAAATTATTAATAATAAAATACATTAGTTTTTTGTATCTTATTTCTTCATATGTAAAATACGTATATTTTATAAGTAATTATTTCAAAAATATTGTTTTCAAAGTAAAATGATCTTTCTTTTATTTTTCTTCACATTAATTACTTTCTCAATAAAAATGTGTTGATTCTTTCAAGACATGATGTTATGTCTACTCACCTAAATTAAAGTAATAATTATAACTTCCTTTCTTGATTGTCAAAAATTACTTCCTTGACTGTTGGACTTACTGTCATTATCACAAAATCTTGCGTATATAACAAAATAAATAATACAATCAATCTTGCTGATATAGTTCAAAACAAATTTATGGTACATATAACAGTTGTAGTTATACATTTTCAAGGAAACACTTCATCATAATTATTGTATGCAGTAAATACAATCAATCACAAATGTCACTCCATACAATATTATATTGTTTAACGGGATATGAAGCACATGAATCTAAGCGTCAATTGTGACAGCTTCTTTCTACACACCTCCATAAATTATGCATATATATAGTTATCATATATATTTCTACTATGCAACACATTCTTATTTACAAACCCTATTCGACATATTATGCGCAGCTTTAAGAACTAAAGTTCACAAGGTAATGTACCGATGAATGCATCATAAGTTAATCTAAATCATAATAAAATTTCTGTAATATCGATTATATTCACTGTGCAGGATATCATGAAGATCTTTGATTCCATTGATTCTTTGCATGAAGGACGATTCGACTGGAATCTTAGAGTGAGACTGGTTCGTGAATGGGATAGCTACAGCTCAAAGGCTGGAAGAGAATTCAAGGGAAAGAACTTGCTTTTAGTGGATGATAGGGTTAGTTATTTTCTCAAATTTCTATATCTCACATAACTCATTCACTGTGTTCACTGAAACAAAACTTGGTAAATATCGCAGCATTCACGTATCCATGCATTTGTATGGCCAAACAACATCCAAGATATAAATGTGAGATTGTTGAAGGAAAGATCTATACAATCAGCAATGTCCAAGTGAAGACTTATCATAATGATTCAATAAAATGCATCCAGTCCGATAAGCAAATATGGTTTTCTAGTCGTACGGACATGCAAGTACTTGAAAATTATGATAACATGATTCCAAGAAATGTGTTTGATTTCTACAACTTCTCTGATGTCAAAGATTTGCCAACTACTTTGCCAAAGTCACAGCTTATAGGTTACTATTCATCAGTCGAGACATGTCATGTTCTGTGCAAATCCATGTCCAAAGAATTGTAGTAACATGTATTTGATAATGCAGATGTTATTGGTTATATAATTGAAGGAGATTACAACATAAGGCAACTAACAAACAACAACGATGTAGAACAAATACAGCTGCGTTTCACAATGACTGATGGAAGGTATAAAAATCTATCATTTATGTTGATTTGAGATTACTTTTTCATATTTCTTTTAATAATTGTAACATAACTATATTTAAAGATATCAGTGTGTAATGTCGCACTTTGTTTTACCAGGACTTCAGTAAAATTTTGCTTCTGGGATGATTTTGCAATAACTTTTGATAAGGAAGTAAAAGCTCAACATGTTAGACCTATCATTGCTATTGTATCAAGCTGTAGATATGGTCTTTTCAAGGGTGAGAAAATATGCATAGTCATAAATTTGTTACCAAGACCATATTGTTTCACATCTCATTATTCACAACTATTTTTATATGAAATAGAGGAAGTGCAATTATCAAATCTTCCAGCAACAAGGTTTTTCATTAACTATGATCATCCGGCTGTTGAACACTTTCGTGAGAGGTATATAGTCATAGCTTTATAAAGTAAATTTGTAATGGTACGCTGAGTAATATCAACAGAACAATAACAAATATAATTATAGGTATGATGAAGGAGATTTCAAGATTGAAGATCCAACACAGGTTGAGATTGACAAACCAAAAATCCTCACTTTGGCCACCATTCAGAAATTAAGTGATGACTATATCAAGGTATTATGAAATTAACTTATTTTTCTTGGCTATGCAAAATATTAAGTCTTCAAATTTACATTCACAGAAACATGTCATGTGCAAAGTCAAAATTGTTGATGTGGAAGAAAAGTCCAACTGGTGGCATTACATCTGCACAAAATGTCACCTACCAGTGAAAGAACTGAAACATGACTTTGAGTGTGAAAAGTGCAAGAGGATTGTTCCTGTATCAGAAAAAAGGTTTGATATTATTTTATATACACTTTTACAGTCCAGTATTGAAAAGTTAAGTTATAAACATTGTTTAGTTATTACTAACACATGCTTTCTATAACAGTTTCAAGTTATGTGTGAATGTTGAAGATGATAGCGGAGGGGCTGCTATTTTGTTATATGATCGTGAGGTACAACGAATTTCTGGAAAAAATGTATATGAGGTTTTCATGGAGCAAAAGAAGGTAATGAATTACAAAATTTATCAAACTATGCTAATTTTCAAAACTGTATTCAGTAACATTTTTATTGTCTTATATGTGCTTAGTCTGGAAAAAAGGACAAATTCCCAGCAGTGTTAAAAAATATTGAAGGAAAGCAATACACTTGCACAATAGAAATAATAGAAAACAATGTAAAACCAAGATCTTGCCTCTACAGCAGTAGATATTTTGGAAGGTGTTAACTCCGTGGAGTATTCAAATAATCATACTGGAAATATTGAATTTGCAGATGGAATTTCAGAGGTAAAGATTATACATATAATTCAAAATTACGTTGTTATGTTGTATCTGTAATATTTAAGAATTTAATCTGACTTTGTTCATAGTTAAGTGAAAATATCTCTACAAATCAGAGCATTTCACTTGACTCTTTCACTCCTGATACTGAGAAATCAACAACTACAAAGCCTAACAAAAGGAAAATTAAATATGTGGTGGTGGAAAATATGCAAGAACTGGCAGATGTTGGTGATCAGAAAGAGAGTGGGAAACAAGTTCGAGGTCCAGTTCGGCTAAAAAACATTAAGAAGGAACGTGTAAGTTGCACAATTTGGATTGGTTTCATTTCATTGATTATCTTACTACTTGCCATCACCTTGATCAAGCCTATGAATATGCAGGATTAAGAACTCTGACCAAAGTTTCTGGAAAAATTACTATTAGTTCAACCATGAGGAATGTGGGCCTTTGCTTCAAATATGTTTTGCTATTTTGAACTTTATTTCTTCAATTTTGCTGTTTTAGTTTGATTTGTCAAACTTTTAAATTACGGTTGTAATGAACTTAATTATGTTTGCTCTTTGGTTCGTAATGAAGTCTATTTTTGGATAATTAAGTTTTTGATTGCTTTGTCCTATTATTTATCATAGTTTGCTTTGTTACTTTGCTGAAATTTAACTATATGAATTGTCAATGGTATACCATTCATTGCAATATATCAACTTATTTTCAAGTAAATTAAATGCATTGTTTTTTTACACTAATATTTTTAATCTATAACTTCCATTTTAATCCATAATTTTCATACTGTATCTTGCTTTTATACATAAGAAAAATATTAATGGGACTTTATTTTACAAAAGGAAATTATATAAAATCGTACAACATGATATAAAAATATTTTTGTAATTTCCAATTAAAAACCAATAATTTCAATTTTGTAATATAAATTCATTTCGTCTATAAGAAATTTTACAAGATTGCGTTATATTTTACAAGTGCCTCCTACCTTTAGATTGAAAAAATTGCCGAAAGCAATCCAACCATCATGCAGTGTAACATGTTATATTAAATTATTAAAATATGTAGCATAATAAATTAATCAAATTAACATATTTTCAACATTATATATGCTAATAACAAAACATAAAATAAAAAAAATTACCTACCAAAGAGAACAAGGCAAAATCTAAAATAAACTATTTTATTAGATATTCTTAGAATTTTTTTTATCATTTAGTTTTAAATTAAAAACAATAACAAATAAACAACAAAAATTCTCATTTTACAATGTCAAAAATAATGGCACGCACGTAGCGCGGGCAAAACAATCCTAGTTCAAATTTTAAGGACGAATTATTTTTTAAAAATTTAGTCCAATTCCATGATTATCCCTCTAATAAAAATTTGATAAAATTTTACAAAATACGGACCAATCATAGACTTAACTTTTAAAAACAAACACAATGTAATAATCCAAGGACAACACTGGGAAATCGAAGCTGAACGAGGCAGGAACTTAAAAAAACAATAAGTCTCTTGATATGAAGCAGAGAAAGACCTATCAAATATTACTATAATAAAATATAATTTTCACAAAATTTGTGACCCCTATTAGCCGTTTTTTCACTTAATTCATACTAGCCTATAACTGTGCGATGCACGGGCTGACTTTAATATTTGCATATTTATTATTTTATTATTTTATATAAATAAATTATAAAAAAATAATAACATATTATTGAGATTAATGAAATTAAAATATTTACATATTATTTGACATATATTATATTATTGATGAATTCAAAATTTAGATTATTAAAATCTTAATTTGTCCTCCTACTACAGCAAATAGGTCGGCGCGGGTAGAGAGCCTGTAGGAAATTAGGTGTTTTGAATATGACATTATTTATTTATTTTTTTTTGATTTATTAATTATTTTGTTATATTATAATTTGAATTGCTAAAATTAATTTTAAAGTATTTGATTCCGGAGGTAAAAAAAAAGTGAGTGCAATTAAAAATTAAGTTGGATAATAATTTACATAGTATGTAGTTATATTATATATATGATTTAATTTTTTAACTAAATAATATTTTTTAAACTTTGTTTTGCAATGTGTTAACATACTCTTTAGGAATGTGTTAATCAACCCATCAAACGAAATCATGTTTCGCTTATAATAATATATTATAGATTTTACGTACCAAAATCATATTTAGCATGAAAAATTATGATTTACTAATATAATTAGTAATGATAAATTAGTACTTGTTGAAAATGAACTAACTACTATCTTAGTATTTTCCCTGATAAATACTTAATAGATTTTATGATCTCCAATATTAAACATATACCGGTTTATAAATTTTGGGTTTTATTTATAATTGGGACATTACTTTTAATTACAAACTTTACCTATAACAAAGATCTATTAAATTATAATATATCACTTATGTCGTAAAAGTATAATCATTGGATTAAAATACATTTATATCTATATAACATTTTGTTTTATACAAAATAATAATATCATGTTGAAGTAATGTGTGCAGTGAACATGCTACACATATAAACTATTTAAAAAATGTTAACTCATCTTTTAAAATTATTTTAGTTTTAGAAGGGATGATGGCCAAACAAATTTGAAAAATGTGACAAAAATGTCTAAGCATCTCAAAGGGATGCACATGTTAGCAATAAAACCTAGGTGACAGCTAAATTTTAATCAATTTAATATTTTAGTTTCACTTATATTCACTAAAAAAAATAATTAATTGGTTATTAATAATTTATTCACAACTATATATGTTAAAAAAATTATTTAATATAATTTTTGAAATTTAAAAATAACAATAAAACCTTTTTAAATATAACATCATTTTAGCTAATTTGATTAAAGTAAAATTACTTATAGGTTCAACAAATTTTACATAATATCTATTTTGTTCTATTTTAGCTAATGATAGCTAATAGCCTTGTAGAGCTCTTAGACTTGTTATTTCAGGCCTGGTGTTTGGCCTTATTTTTAATTTTTTTAAACAAACTAAAATATGTATTCTGAGATATATACCCAAATATCACGGGGTATTTCAAACTCTAAAATACATATATATTACTTAATAAAATAAAAAAGTAAAACTTTTTGAGATACCAATTGATCAAAATGATTAAAATATTAAAAATAGCCATTCTTGTCATTTAATTTAAAAAAGTGTTATTGTTTTTCTTTAATACATTTCTGAAAAAGAAAGAAAAGGAAAATGATTAGCACACGCGGAGGATGCGTAAACGTAAGGTTTGTAGTGGGGAGGATGGCGTGCGGTACCTGTTCCCTTGCGTCGAGATCCAGGAAATTTCCTTCAATCTTCCTTTCATTCGTTTTAAGTACACGTGGCTGATGCTGCTTAAGTCTTTCTTTCTAGTCTCCTCTTCTCCGCTGTTGTTATCGGTGTTTTTTTTCTAAATTTAAAGCAGATTTCATTAATAACTTGAATGAGATTCAATCGGGACAAACCCCCAACTGATCATGCAATCAGGTTGAAAAACAAATAGAGCTAAATAATTAGCTGTTTTATTTCCGGATTGCTTAACAAACTGAATACACATATTCTGAAAATTAAAAATGAAGGTAATGGTTTCCCGGACAATCCAGCACACGCATCTCCCCCGAAAACAGTAGTTTCACAATTGACCCTCACATTAATTCGATTGATATTGCAACGTTCAGAGGACTCAGTTGCAACAACTGAGTTTAGAGGCCTCATGTTATGAACAAATATTTTTGTGAGAGGTGAGCACATGTGATTTTCACCACCGTTCCAAACGCACCCCAGCTATCTACCTGCCGGACACCAGCTATAGACCTGCCGAAAGTGTTGTTGATGCGAGATATCAAGATCTCCCAATACACCATCCAATTCATTTTCACAACCAACACATCGCACAAAGCGAGACACATCGCATAAAGTGAGACAATCAAACACACAATAATAACTTAAACAAAATAATACGAAAAAAACCCAAAATTCAAAAATCTCGGAATAACACCAAATTGTAATATGTTGTTAGACCGCAGATTTTGAATCCAAAAACTGAATTTTATTATAAAATCCAGACTCTTACCTTAGTAGATCTGAAAACTAAAGTGAAGAACTGTAATGGATTTTTCGAGTTTTGTAAAACAAATCTCGATTTTATTAAAAAAAAGTGAATAAAAGGAGAAGATGTAGATGAATATTGAGATGGAGATGGGTATAAAGGGTGAAGAAGAAGGTAGGGCGCTAGGGTTTGATTAAGTTAGGGCGGCGACTCTCATGCGAGAGAGAAAATAAAAAATATATTATTGCATCCAACTGTTCTCAAACTCGGGGTTAACAAAAAATTGTTGTTATCGGTGTTTATTTGTTTTTTTTTCTCCACTTTTATTATACTCTATAATTCACTTATTCAGTCTTAATTGTTTTCTCCCCTTTTATTTGACCCAGTCTAGTTCTTTTTATTGATCAAAATACCCAACAATGTTCTATTAGAAGAATAGGCTGTGTTTGACATTTTTTATTCTTTAAAAAAAACAGGTGAAAATTTATCTGCTTTGAAACAGACAAATTACTCGAGTTTACCTACTGATGGATGAAAGGATGATGCCCTCTGGCTTTCCTTGACAAAGTGCAACAATATACAAAGACATGAGTTTAACTTTTCAAATTAGAGATAGACAAATTAATTCACTCCGAAAAATATTTAATTCAAAATTTCAAAATTTTGAATATATCGAATCTTTGAAATTTTGAATTTGAATTTGGTTTTGGATTACATTTCAAACGATATCGAACTGATATTTCTATCCAAATCGAAATTCAAAATTCAAAATTCAAACTCGAAACCCGATTAAAATCAGGACACGTAAATGTATTATATTAATATATAATATTCTAAATGTAAAACATATAATTTACATATTTTTATTATATTATTTTGAGTAGGATTAGATCAATATCAGGATTGTCAACACTTATATAATTTTAACTATTACTATTTCAATATCAACCTTTATTATTTAAATATACTTTTTATATATTTTATAAAAATTTATTTGTGATGGAATACTAAATTTAATGTTATCAACGTATGTAAGATTGTATAATCACTTTGTCAACTCATGCAGTATAATGAGTTTGGCTACTTATTAATTAATATATTTTAATTTTAGATATTATATAAATGTAATTAGTGGTGTTGTAGTATAAATAATATTAATTTGACTGATTATTCGTAATTTGGGTGCCCCAAAAAAATTGACCCGGCCCCAAAATCCGACGAATTTGAATTTGGAAAAATCTGAAATATTTAAATTTGGATTTGAGTTTCTAATACCCCATTCGAATCCGTCTCGTTGCCATCTTTATTTCAAATGACTATCTCTATTTCAAATTTGAGTAAAACCAAAATAACTTTTTTAAATGTCAGTAAATATTGGTTTTCATAAAACCATCGGGTTTAGTGAGTAAACGTTGAACCTTACCCTTTTTTTTGAAAAAAAGCAAACAGAAACTTTTGCCTACTTAAAATATGCAGAGTTACGAAGGTTGAAATTGAATTTTTAACTAACAATTTCAATTTTTACATTTTAAAATAAGAGTAAATTTTAAATTTCTGTTTAATTGCATTGAACTGAATTTAAACTCAACAAATTTATTTAATAAAAATTCGAGTACAACTTCAAAAATATTTGAAATTTCAATAAAATTCATGTTTTCATTAATTCCTAGCATTTAATTTATTTTGAATATCTCTAACTTTATAATAATTTTTAATTTAGATAAAAGAAATTCAGTACATGGTTTAACAAATGCAAATAACAAATCTTGATGACTGACAATAATCTATAAAATTAAAATTTATTGTGGAGGTGCATGTCCAGAAGGACCAGCTGCATCAACATTTATATTTGTAGCAGCTTCACCAGTATTTTCTTCAATAGAACTTGTAGAATCTTGAGTATCAGCATCTTTTGATAGAATGATTGTATGTGAAGCAATAGAAGATTCATCTTCATGGTCATTCAGCATCTAGCAATGGAGTTGTTGGTGGAGTGTGCTAAGAAAGATGTGAAGTGGATGGAGCTTCCAGATACAAGACCAAAGGCACATCCAAGTTGTTGATATCAATTTCAGCAATTGTGCCTGGGTTTTCAGCATGTACTGGAGAATTTATGGAGACACATGAGGTGTAGGCATTGGAGTAGTCTCTGGCTCTTGGATTGGGGATTTGTGAGCTTCATGAAGTTCTGGATCAGCACTTGGAAGAGATTTAACTACAGTAGGTTCTTGTGGGATCAGAGATTCCTGACCCCCTTCCACAGCTGCTGCTTCCATTCCTTCTTCAGAGATTGATTCTTCTACAGCCCTCCTTGATCTTCGTAAGAAATTTTTTCTTATTAATTCTGTATTTCTTTATGAATTTTTTTAATCTATGAATAAAATACGATAAAGGACATTTTACGTTTCCACATCAAAGTGAAATCTAGTACTTAGTTCTTTTTTCTTTCATTTCATGCCTATTGGTGTTCCAAAAGTGCCTTTTCGAAGTCCTGGAGAGGAAGATGCATCCTGGGAGCTTGATCATCAGAGTTTAGCTTTCTAAGCCTTTTTAGGGGCCTAGAACTCCCAGTTTCTTGAGCTGTCTGAGAAGAGACCTTCTCAGCTACTTCAGCAACAGGTTCTGATGGTTGAACCTGTACCTCATCATCAGACTTATCTCTTAAAATCATCTTCCTTCTTTTATGTTGTGCCTGAGGTGCTGTCTTAGTCCTCTTTGCTCTAGAAGAAGAAGGCTTAACTTGATTATGTGCTGATGGATGTTGGCATGTTCTGATGTGTGGGTTTGTTGAGTGGCAGTAGTAGTAGGTTCTGATGGCTGTTGTGGTTTGTGGTTGTTGTTGTTGTTATGGAACATCAGGATATAATACAAAGTAAGTAGCAACATCAACATTTACAAGGGCTTGCTTTACTGCTAAAGGAATTCTAAGGGGCCCTCAGAACTTTTCTTTTTGTTATCAGCAGTTTAAAAGGTCAGTTAAAAGCCCCTTTTGTTAACCCTAAAAGGTTCTATGTGTTCACCTGCTAGTTGTGGTTCATCTGATGTACAGTAACTGTAATTAACTGAGAGAACCTAGCAAAGTAAACTACATTCCTGTCCTCTTTCATTCTATCTCCTATAAAAACATAACACAATCTTGGCATAATCAAAGTGAGACTGGTTTAGGAGAGCATACCCAATTTGTTGAGTCAGAATGGAATGGCGTCAAATTTGAGCATTTGTTTGCGAACGCCTTGGTGATGCAATCGAAGAAAAAAGCTCCATTCTCTTCGAATATGTGGGCGTTTAAGTTGGACCAACTTTGCCAAACTCTCCTCATACCCTAAATTAGCCATCATTTGCTGTAGCAATGGCTCCTCAACAGCAGAACTGAACTGGCAGTTCTCAGGTAGATGTAGAGCTTTCCTTACTGTTGCCGGAGTAACATCGTACTCCACTTCCTTTGCTGTAAAAATGATGTTTGGAGTTCCATCCTTACCACCATCATCATAAAGTCCCGTTCGCCAGAACGTCAGAACTTGAGTTCCAGATAAAGTGGATGGCTGCGTCAAAGCGAATCCTATTTCACTGTGAGCCAAGAAGTCCTGAACAAAATGAAGTTCCGACGGAGCATCACTCTTGGTTAGAATGGCAGTGTAGTTGTTGAGGACGAACTTTGCTCCATTAAAGATTAGATTTGGGTACCATTGAAAAAGAAGTGAGAAATAAAAATGCCTGAAAGGTGTTTGGTAAGATGCCTGTGTAAAAACCGTCAGTGAATATAGAGAGAATAAGAGAAAAAAGAGAGTATTGAATACAAAGGTAGATAAAAGATTTAAAATATTTTCTCTCTTTTACTTATACACACCACTTGACAGCAGTTAAGACGAATTGGAACAGTCTTTACACCTGTCAGCCATTCAGTAGTTAAGACAATAGTTAATGGGCAGGGAAATAAGTAATGATTACTATGCAAATGCAGTTTTTCAAAAAAAATGTTCCCACTAAACAAGTAATTATGACTGTCTTTATCTCACTTAAACCAATATTCTGATAAAATATAACCGTTTAAGTATTGACCCAAAAATAAATAAAGTAAATAAATACTGCCACGTAAGCATCAGAACTTGACTATTATCAGAATTTAAAGGTCATCAGAATATTGCTTCTGATCTCAAAAAGTGAATGTTTATTTCTGTAATTCTTCACACAAATACTGATATGGTTTCCGCAGAACTTAATCATCAGAATTTCCATCAGAACTTGTCCTCGGAATTTATGCAACTGACAGTTAAACTGTTCATCTAAAACAACATTGATCACCACAGTAATTTTCTTCATTCATATGGAGTGTAAGTGTGTGCTTTAAGCTAAATATCATACAAAGAGTAAAGTCTGATTTACTTTAATACATCTTAAAAATAAGACATAACTAAGAACTTTGCTTAAAATTTGTCATTAGTCTGAAGTCTACTATAGAATGAGTTCATGCATGAGTCCACCTCAACTGTTTTGTGCTCATTTTGTGCATCTTTGGTTTTATTCTTTTCACAGGAGCTCCTCAGTGTAAGTGAGTCACAACTGCTTATCAGAATTTATACTATTATCAGAGTATTTCTCCAGTAATCAGAGAATGTGAAAAGTCACCAAGAAACTTTATTTTGCTTTCTAATGCATATTACTTAATACCAGCAATGCACTTGGGTCTTCCCTTCCACATACATTTTTCTCTAGATCTCAAAGGAGTACCTGATATTTATTTCTTTTCTTTACTTTTTCTTTTGATAAGTGAGGCTTATCAGCACTAAGTATATTCATAAGATTTACTAACATCAGAACTTAACAGATAAGAAGCACTATTCTAGTTTTTGACTTAGTAATAAGATACACAAAGTAAACCTATCCAAGCTCAATATCAGAATTTGCTTGTGTTAAAAGATTTCCACATAAACAATTACTTCAAACATGAGATCTTTAGTATATTAGAGACTACTAGGTCAGCATCTAGCACAGTTATCCTCATTGGATGAAAAGCATAAGTTGTTTGAGGTAAATTTAACTCAGCAGCTTCAGAACTGCTATCAGCATTTGCCATCAAGGCATAGTTCAACTCATCTTCAGAATCTGAAGTGTATGTCCAGCTTTTCTTCTTTATGACAAGTGCCTTGCCTTTGTCACCTTTTCCTTACTTGCAATCAGGAGATATGTGGCCTTTCTCACCACAATTATAGCATTTAACATTTGAGTAATCTCCCCTGTCAGACTTTCCTCCTTTGCCTTCATATTTTCTGAAACTCTTCTTATCAGAACTTCCACTTTTCCAGGAAACCTTATTTCCCTTTCTGAATTTCCTGTAGGCTATCTTTGTGATACCCTTCACCATAAGAGCACACAATTTCATCATCTCTTCATCAGCATCCATCTCAGATAGACTTTCAGTTTCTGAATACTCATCATCATCATCAGAACTTGATGAATCTAAATCAGACTTATAATGAGAGCCTTTCATTTGCCTTTCTTTGAGGCGGCCACTTTGGGGGATTCCTCCTTAGCCTTAAGAGCAACTGTTCTTGACTTTCTCCCATGCCTCTTGCTTCTTTGATCCATCTCAAGTTCATAAGTTTTGAGCATACCATAAATTTCATCAAGAGTAGTTTCATCAAGAACATAGTTGTCTCTTATAGTAGTTGTCTTCAAATCCCAACTTTCAGGAAGAGCTAAAAGGAATTTAAGATTAGAATCTTCAAGATCATATTCCTTATCCACCAGTGACAGATCATTCAAGAGTTTGACAAATCTGTCATATAAACCAGTTAATGACTCATCAGGTTTTAAGTTAAAGTGCTCATACTCTTGAGTGAGTATAGTCCTCCTGTTCTTCTTAATTGCATCAGTTCCCTGGCATCTTGTCTCCAAGGCATCCCATATCTCCTTTGCAGTCTTGCAGTTAATTATCCTGTTTGACATGACATTATCAATGACACTATATAACAAATATCTTACCTTTGCATCCTTGGCAACATATGAGATATCTTCACCTGTATACACACTTTTCTCCTTTGGTACAGTCTTTGCTGGCTGATCTGTAACTACAACAGAGAGCTTGGTTGGCTTATGTGGTTCATTAATTCTGCCAAGGTATTCTGGATCTGTAGCTTCTAGAAACATAGCCATCCTTACTTTCATATGGATACTCAGTAGGTCTCAGCATGGGAACCCTAATAGTCTCATATCGACTGTGAATTTGAGTCTTTGGAGTTTCTTAAATTTTGGGGGCTTGATTGAAGTTTGTTCTTCTTCAGACATGATTGTTTGGATTTACTGTATACGTGTTAACATATTAGTTCTGATACCACTTGTTAGGTCAACACACTGTAGAAGGGGTTGAATACAGTGTATAATACAATCAAATCGAATTAAGAACACAAGTATGTAACAAAGAATAATCTTATTAATAAAACA